>NW_028251324.1:0-24783 GCF_964263255.1 Lissotriton vulgaris | reverse complement strand
ACTGTTTCATTTTTGGCTGTGATTGCCTCTAGGGTAGAAAAGGGGGTGGTGATGAACAGAGTGTCTGAATTAAGCAGACCACTCTTACCCAGTCCAAAGATCAGGGCTTGATCCATCACCGTTATTTATCTCACTGCCCCATCCCAGCTCAGAACCTGGCTATATTCAAATCAGTCTGTCCCTGGCCCAGTGCATCATGGGAACAGGGCAGACTAAACTACCAAGCCAATTCTTCACCAGAAAGGAGACAAGCTACCGGGTCCGGTTTCTGGCATTTCAGCCGTCTTCGGCCCGGCTTGCTTGAATCCTGATGGAGCAGTGAGAAAGGGACTCATGTCTGAGTATACCCTGCCACACCTATAGTGGCCAAAAACGATTCAGAAAAGGGGGTGGTGATGAACAGAGTGTCTGAATTAAGCAGACCACTCTTACCCAGTCCAAAGATCAGGGCTTGATCCATCACCGTTATTTATCTCACTGCCCCATCCCAGCTCAGAACCTGGCTATATGCAAATCAGTCTGTCCCTGGCCCAGTGCATCATGGGAACAGGGCAGACTAAACTACCAAGCCAATTCTTCACCAGAAAGGAGACAAGCTACCGGGGACCGGTTTCTGGCATTTCAGCCGTCTTCGGCCCGGCTTGCTTGAATCCTGATGGAGCAGTGAGAAAGGGACTCATGTCTGAGTATACCCTGCCACACCTATAGTGGCCAAAAACGATTCAGAAAAGGGGGTGGTGATGAACAGAGTGTCTGAATTAAGCAGGCCACTCTTACCCAGTCCAAAGATCAGGGCTTGATCCATCACCGTTATTTATCTCACTGCCCCATCCCAGCTCAGAACCTGGCTATATGCAAATCAGTCTGTCCCTGGCCCAGTGCATCATGGGAACAGGGCAGACTAAACTACCAAGCCAATTCTTCACCAGAAAGGAGACAAGCTACCGGGTCCGGTTTCTGGCATTTCAGCCGTCTTCGGCCCGGCTTGCTTGAATCCTGATGGAGCAGTGAGAAAGAGACTTATGTCTGAGTATACCCTGCCACACCTATAGTGGCCAAAAACGATTCAGAAAAGGGGGTGGTGATGAACAGAGTGTCTGAATTAAGCAGACCACTCTTACCCAGTCCAAAGATCAGGGCTTGATCCATCACCGTTATTTATCTCACTGCCCCATCCCAGCTCAGAACCTGGCTATATGCAAATCAGTCTGTCCCTGGCCCAGTGCATCATGGGAACAGGGCAGACTAAACTACCAAGCCAATTCTTCACCAGAAAGGAGACAAGCTACCGGGGACCGGTTTCTGGCATTTCAGCCGTCTTCGGCCCGGCTTGCTTGAATCCTGATGGAGCAGTGAGAAAGGGACTCATGTCTGAGTATACCCTGCCACACCTATAGTGGCCAAAAACGATTCAGAAAAGGGGGTGGTGATGAACAGAGTGTCTGAATTAAGCAGACCACTCTTACCCAGTCCAAAGATCAGGGCTTGATCCATCACCGTTATTTATCTCACTGCCCCATCCCAGCTCAGAACCTGGCTATATGCAAATCAGTCTGTCCCTGGCCCAGTGCATCATGGGAACAGGGCAGACTAAACTACCAAGCCAATTCTTCACCAGAAAGGAGACAAGCTACCGGGGACCGGTTTCTGGCATTTCAGCCGTCTTCGGCCCGGCTTGCTTGAATCCTGATGCAGCAGTGAGAAAGGGACTCATGTCTGAGTATACCCTGCCACACCTATAGTGGCCAAAAACGATTCAGAAAAGGGGGTGGTGATGAACAGAGTGTCTGAATTAAGCAGGCCACTCTTACCCAGTCCAAAGATCAGGGCTTGATCCATCACCGTTATTTATCTCACTGCCCCATCCCAGCTCAGAACCTGGCTATATGCAAATCAGTCTGTCCCTGGCCCAGTGCATCATGGGAACAGGGCAGACTAAACTACCAAGCCAATTCTTCACCAGAAAAGAGACAAGCTACCGGGGACCGGTTTCTGGCATTTCAGCCGTCTTCGGCCCGGCTTGCTTGAATCCTGATGGAGCAGTGAGAAAGGGACAGGAACAGACTAATTTGCATACAGCCAGGTTCTGAAACTGGGATGGTGCAGTGAGCTAAAAAAAAACGGTGTTGGATCTAGCCCTGATCTCTTGACTGGGTGAGAGCTTTCTGCTTAATTCAGAGACTCTGTCCCTCACCACCCCTTTTTGTAAATATTTTTGTCCACCCTAAGCGTGGAAGGGTATTCTTAGATGTGAGACCCTTGCTCATTGCACCATCAGGATTCAAGCAAACCGGGCCGAAGACGGCTGTAATGCCAGAAACCGGTCCCCGGGAGCTTGTTTCCTTCCCAGTGTAAGAATTGGCTTTTGTAGTTTGGTTTGCCCTGTTCCCATCATGCACTGGGACAGGAACAGACTAATTTGCATACAGCCAGGTTCTGAAACTGGGATGGTGCAGTGAGCTAAAAAACGGTGTTGGATCTAGCCCTGATCTCTTGACTGGGTGAGAGCTTTCTGCTTAATTCAGAGACTCTGTCCCTCACCACCCCTTTTTGTAAATATTTTTGTCCACCCTAAGCGTGGAAGGGTATTCTCAGATGTGAGACCCTTGCTCATTGCACCATCAGGATTCAAGCAAACCGGGCCGAAGACGGCTGTAATGCCAGAAACCGGTCCCCGGGAGCTTGTTTCCTTCCCAGTATAAGAATTGGCTTTTGTAGTTTGGTTTGCCCTGTTCCCATCATGCACTGGGACAGGAACAGACTAATTTGCATACAGCCAGGTTCTGAAACTGGGATGGTGCAGTGAGCTAAAAAACGGTGTTGGATCTAGCCCTGATCTCTTGACTGGGTGAGAGCTTTCTGCTTAATTCAGAGACTCTGTCCCTCACCACCCCTTTTTGTAAATATGCCTCTAGGGTAGAGCCCTTGTTGTAGATTTTGCACTTGCAGAGTTGGATGAGTTCATTTGTCGGGAGGAGTTCATGTAGTGACTGTATAATAGTGTCCTTTTCATTATACCAGGGGAGGTTGAAGTCACCCAGGATGAAGTTGTCGAGGTTGGCTAGGGAGCAATGTGTAAGTAGGTCCGATATTTGGTCTCCGAATGCAGGTGGATTTCCTGGGGGGTGGTAGATGAGATGGCATTTTGTTAATTTGTTGTTTTGACATGTTAGGTTGGTGTTGAGGTATTCGAAGGTAGAGAAGGAGTGTGTTTTGATTTCAACTATATTGATGATGATCTTATGGATGATGGCAATGCCGCCACCTCGTTGGTCTGTTCGGTCTTTTTTGATGATGGAGAAGCCAGAGGGGATTAGAAGGTCAAGGAGGGGATATGATGTTTAATTGAGCCAGGTTTCGGTGAGGAACGCAAAGTCAATGTTGTGATTCAGTATGGTATCAGCCAGCTCTTCTGCATGCTTGACTGCTGATCTGCAGTTTATAAGCATGCAGTTTACCTTGTCGCTGTTGGAATGGTTTTTGGGGGTGGGGGGAGCTTGGGAAATGGTTGTGCGTTGGCAGGGCAGTCTTGTGGACCTAGGTTGGTTGTTAGCTCTACTTAATCCGGTGATTACCTGTATTTTGAAGGGGGGGGGGGGGGATTGGGTTGTTCTAGGGTGGTAGGATTTGGTAAGTTTTGTTGCCTCTCAGCGACATCTCCGGTTTCACTCTTTTTGGTCTGATAGATTGGGTGCTATGAGCTGTGGGGTGCCAGCTAGTCTGGTGATTGGGCAGTTGAGGTGGCTCACTGATGTTTATGAGGTAGGGGAGTATTGAGTGTTGAGCGGGGGAGGGGGGCATATTGGTGGTAAGACGGATTTTGTTTATGCCCTACCTGGTAGTGTTGATTTGGGTGTGGAGAGGGAAAAGGATTTCAGTTATGGTTGTGAGGTGCGTACGGGTCATTGGTAACAGAGTGTTAAGTTGATTTTCTGTACGTGTGAGGCGTTGTTAGTTTTGCCATCGAATCTGGGTTTGAGGTGGGGGAGGGGAGGGGTTGAGGGGCAGATCCGACTGAGGGGGAGGGTTGGGGCAGGAGGGCTGAGGGTTGGTAAGATTAGGGGAAGAGGAAGTGTTGGCGTGTTGATTCTGCAGAGGGGATAGATTGAGACAGGAGGGTTGGGGGAAATAGTGAGACATGCATCTTCTGATGAACGGTGGAGGGGGTATTGTGGAGGGTATTTCTTTAGTGTATTGGCGTTGCTTTGTCTGAGGGTTGGGCGTTGGTGAGGCAGGTGTTTGTGTAAGCGTGTGTAGGGGGATTGGGGTGGATGTATTGGGTGTGGTGAGGGAGTGGGGCAGGGCACGAGATCTCAAGGTGGGAGGTGTGGTTGGGGGGAAGGTAGTGGGTGGTAGAGAGGGATCTGGCATAGGGGTGGGCTGAAGGTCTCAGGGGTTCAGTAGTTGGGGGCTTGCAGCAGTTTTCATGGCCATTTTTACGTGTCAGGTTTTAGGGGGTGAGAAGGGAAGGGGTGGGACAGTTTGACAGGGTCAAGATGGAGTTTCACAGCTTGGGGAAGGCGAGTTCAAATTGGTGCAGGTTGGGGTCGGTGGTTTGGACCATGACTTTGCCATTTCTGTATACTGTTATGGTGGCGTTGATTCTGGTGGGCGAAGAATTGGAGATAGTATTTGTCCGTGAGGGGTGTTTGTGGATTTGATGACTCGCAGGTGGTTAGCTAGGTTATTTCTCCATTTGGCCTGGTGGGTGGTGTAGAAGAAGAGGTCCGTTTTTGTCTTATCTTTGAAGGAGTTATGGTAGAGGTCGGCTGTGAGTGTTTCAGGGTGTTGCTTGAGTAGTCAGTGTTTAAAGATTTTGGCGGCATTAGCTTAGAGGTTGGGTGGGTAGGTGATGGAGAAGGAGTGGTGGCTGTGGGGTTTAAGGTTGGTGAGAGGTGGGGGGATGGGGGTTAATGGGATGTACTGGTGGTCTTAGGTTGGACGGCATCTTCCTGATTGAGGGGTATCGAGGGAGGGGGGACTACGCAGGTGGTGGTACATGAAGGGAGTGATATGTGGAATATTTACACTGTAGTGTGTTCCACATGAAAGTGGCACATTCTGCCCTCCGGGTTACTTGTCATTGGCCAGCCATGCCACCATCTTCCTACACCTTTCCGCTGCAGTCAGCAAAGTCTGTTCTCCACTCACCCTTGCTGTGCCCGCATGGCGAAACCCTAATTTGCCATTAAGTAGTTTGCTTCATCCTTTGCAGGACTCTTTAAAATAGTGCAAGTGAGCAACTTATGATTTTTTTTCAGTCCCGACTTGGAGATATATTTGAGTCCCAAGATATGAGCTAACATTTTCTTTCTCCATATGGAGCCCCTGCTTGTTCAACTATGTAATTGAACATTAGCATTCACCATATGCTAGTGGCGCTCAACTTTACTTCAATATGACCTCCTGCAGCATTGTCCTTCTCAGCGATTGCCTTGTCATCGCCACATAACTAGTTTTCTTTCTGGACTCTTCCTGCTCTTTCCTTTCCTTTACTCTCTCTTGGCTCCATGTGTGTTGTTGCAGTGAAAATATGTGACCACCATCTCTCATGCCAAAAATACCAAATCTACCCAATAACTATGCCTGCATTTGTTTTTGTACACAACTGTTTTCATGTCTCAGCAAACCTTTTTATTCACATTTATTTTTTAATTATATTGGTCTTTAAATGCTATGTTCAGAAACATGAGAAGTGAACCCCTTCTCCATTATTCTAAGAGGCATTGATCTCTGTAAGAAGCTGGCTTGTAGTGCAGCAAAATGAGGTACACTATGCAGAAAGTCCACACAGCTTTTATTGATTTGTATGTAATGTAATGTAATGTAATGTATAAGCATTTATATAGCGCACTACTTACCCATAGGGTCCCAAGGCGCTTCGACCGCTGCGAAACCCTTCCTGGCTTCCCTGAGAGATGGTCCCTTAATGGGTATCTCCAGGGTGAGACCAGGCATCCCCGGCGGTCTGGTGGGGCCGTTAGTGAAGATGAGGCAAGCTAATGCCCAGAGTTGCCGAGTGTTATCGCTGATCAGAGTGGGCACCGAGGCGAGAGAATTATCGAGTCCGCTGACCCTGGTCCAGAAACCTGCCGCGCCAGGAATCGAACCCTGGTCCCGGGCTGTCCTCTTCTCTCGGGTCTGCCGCCTCTAACCAGTGAGCCACACTACTACAGGGCTTAAATTAATCATCTCAAATGCTCTATTTGTGGTAGTGTGAGTGAGCTGTGTAGGCTTATCAGAAGGTAGTACTAAGCAGTTGTTGTACTGACTCAGTCAATAAATGAGACACACTCAAGAAGAAACTCTAGACCAACTTGAAAAAAATAGCACGGATTTTGATATAATTTTAGAAACCAAGATAATCAGAATCGGATAAGTACTGTAGACGTTATAGATTTTTACAAACAGTAGAAAAGCACAGCTGTCAGATTTGAGGCATGAGCCTTGAACGCAGTAATATTATCCTATCGGAGAAACATTCACTGCATAGGCACACTTGCAAATAATTCTTAGGGTTATTCTCTTGGAGTTAAGGTGCTTAGGGGCCAAGGTCTAAAGAACCTCCAGCAGCTTGGCTTTACCTGCCCTAGTGTGTCCCAGTGCAGAGGTGCTGGTCACGATGGTAGCCTCGAACGCTACCTGTCAAAGTCAATAGAGATGTACCTTTGGAAAGAAAGGTTGTAAGCGGGGACTTGGGGACTAGCCTGGCAGAACCCAAAGTTGGCTCGGCTCTTGAGGGTCTCTGGAGCAAGGGGCAATCGACGGTTCGCCCGGACTTGGGCTGTGGGTCTCCGGTGCAGAGGTGTTTTGTCCAGTAGGTCGCTTGCATTGGAGGCTCTCACTTTTTGGGGTTGACCTGGTGGCGGGGCAAACCGCATAGCAGGGCTACTCTCAGTGCTGGCCTCTGTAATACTGACATCTTTCGTCAGTAAATTGGTCTTGGTAGGGTTCGGGTCTGGACTGGACATTTACAAAGCCTTGCCTGCTGAATGGGCTCTGGTACCTTGGGTATTGTTGCTGGGGAGTTCCTGAAGGGTGTCTCGGGATCTCAATGCTATTCTGAAATGCCAGACTCTTCCTTGATGTTAAAGAGGATCCCAATCTTAAAGATGAAGCCAGCATTTCTGGCTCCGTCGAATGATCCTTCCAGATCAAGACATTCAGGCTGACGATGCAAGACTAGCATTGTGATGAAAATATTGCAACCATCTTCAAGTTTGTAGACCTTGTTCCCCTTCAATGAGGCTCTTGTGGGACTTATTCCTGGAGGTATGGAAGAAACTCTTCTTCATTCTAGCAATCCACTGACAAATTGCCTGACAACGTAGACCTGCCCTGGGAGACTGATAGTTCCTTTTGTCTCCTTCCTCAGACATTCTGATGGTCCATGCTTCCTCTTCCAGGCTGAACCTGATGACCTTTCTCACAACTTCCCATTGTTTGTGTTGTCTTTTGCCCACTGTAAAATGGCACTGTGAAAAGATATTTTTCAGCCCTTTTTGCCTTTCTTTGTTTGATGAACCAACCAACCCTATTCAAATCACCTGTTGTGATCAACTTTATTAAGGTTTTGATACACTTTCCCTCCCATGCCATTTATGATGCCACAGTGAGACCGTAACTTGATCTTGGCATGTCTTATGTCCCGTGTATGTCTATCTGACGGACATCTAGCCGTAGTTTCCTTACCTCTGAATTTCCCAGGTGTCAGGCTGGATACAAAAGATTTTTCTTCAAGCAATACCCCTGCACGGCGGTAGGTGGTGTCGGTCAGCTCCACGCAACATCATCGGCAATGCCTGTGCCGTAAATTACATCTGCTTCACCTATATAGGCGCCACCTCGGCTTTCTGTTGTCTTTTCTTTAGGTGCCAGTAAAGTGCTGATCCATGAAGTGAGCTACCCTCCATCACTTTTTGACAGGATTTTTCAACAATTTCTCAACCCTTTTTTGGTGTATAGGTATACCATATCTAGAAGGACTTCAGTTTTCAAACCTTGTGGCGCTTGTCATAGCGCCATGTCGGTGACAGACCAGCATTTGGTTTTCCTCTGGAGTGCGGCCACGACTTGAAGTCTTGATCCGACTGCCGGGTCATGGCTTTAAGGGAGTGGTCCCTAAAGCTACTTGCGGCCTGGCTGGCAACACAGCATTGCTTGACTCATCGTAGGTCCCGGTCAAAAGGAAGGTCCCAGCACTGCTCCAGGAGTCCCAAGTCCTTTTTGTCCCACTCAAAATCGTCAGGCCAGTCAGATAAGAGGCACGCGAAGCACAAGAAGTCGAAGCATGCTTCAACTTTTCCCCGTCCGTCGGCCGATGTGACAGAGGCGTCTCCGCTTTCAAGGCCTCTTTTTACGGAACTTGTGCCTGGGCTGGCTTCGCGCCTTCCTAATTTTCTGGGAGATGATGCAAAAAAAACCCCGCCCATTAAGAGAATTTTATGAGGCAGGTGTTCACGGACAACACCACTGCCATGTGGTACTGCAGGAAACAGGGCGGGATGGGGTTGTGAACCCTTTGTCAAAAGGCTGTCCACCTCTGGACGTGGCTGGAACATCTGGGCATCACCCTGGTGGTTCAACACCTGGAGGGTTCTCTGAATGCCAGGGTGGATGAACTCAACATTTGTGAATGGCCAGTGCCGATGGCGGTCTCCATTCCGGAGGTGGCGCAAGGTCTCTTGGGGAGAGCCTTCGTTAGAGCTGTTCACCTCAGAAGAGAACATGCAATGTCCGAGTATTGCGCATTGGAGTTTACAAGGTGGTGCTCGCTCTGCATCGTTTTTCATATCAATTAGAGCTGCGGCCTCCTGTACGCCTTTCTGCCTGTACCACTTCTGCCCAGAGTGCTCAAGAAGATCAAACAAAACCGTTCTCAAGTAAATCTAGTAGCCCCCGGATTGGGCACGAAAAGTTTGGTACCTCGACCTTCTGAGCATGGCCATCGATCCTCCGATCAGACTTCCCATTCCAGAGGATCTTCTGTCACAGCATCAGGGAATGGTTCTTAACCCCAACCTGTCCAGTCACCACCTCCTTGCGTGGAGATTGAGCAGCAGCAGTTGACAGCTTTCGACCTTCCGCCTTGAGTCTGTGCTGTTATCTTGGCAGTCAGGTGTCCCTCCACTAAATCAGTATACCACTGTAGATCAAACAGATTTGTGGCATAGTGCACAGCAAAGGCTGTTGACCCCCTTTCTGATCCTCTTTCCGAGGTCCTGTTGTGTGGACTTTGTCGTCTCCTTTCATAATGCCCCAATTGGATTTAGATCTGTTTCTCTCCTTTCCTATGTGTCCTTCGAGCCTCTTCATAACTGTCCTCTCAGGTTGCTGACTCTCAAAACTACCTTCCTTGTTGCCATCACCTTTGCTCGCAGGGTGAGCAACCTGCAGGTTCTGTCTTCCAAGTCCCCTTTCCTATCTGTCCATCCGGATAAAGTGGTGCCAAATACGAGGACTTTGTTCCTTCCTAAAGTAGTCACGCCTTTTTATGTGGAACAATCCATCACTCTGCCTACTTTTTACCCACCCCTGTATCCCTCCAAGGAGGAGTAGACTCCACCGTCTGGACCCAAAACGTGCATTGTCTTTAAATCTTGCTTGCACCAAAGACTTCCAGGTGGATGATCAACCCTTCGTTGGCTATGTGGGTGCCAAGAAAGGTTGGGCTGTAAAGAAACTGACCATCCCCCGATGAGCTGTCCTCTGCATTAAAATATGCTATGCTTTGGCGAAGAAGGAACGTCTTGTGGGGTTGTGTGCTCACTCCACCAGAGCAACGGTTTGCACGTGAAGTCCCAGTCTTTGAAATCTGTCAGGCAGAAACGTTGGCATCCCTACACACATTTACCAGACATTACTGTCTTTACAGGCAAGTCCTGAGGGAGGGGTACTATGACTGTTTGGTCCTCCAGGACTTTTATGGTGTGATCTTGGTTCGCAGACCCTCCTCCGGGGATGGTATTGCTAGGGCGTAGATCCTAAGGTAAGGAATCCCCAACTAATAATCTTTATCTGATCAACAAATAACTTATCTTCGGTAATGATGTATCTGCTATAGACCTATATTAGTTGTATATTCCTTACCGCCCCAAACATCTTCCCCGCTCTGGTAGCTGATGTCTAGGCATAGTACTCCTCTACAGGGCCCTAGTTTTGACGCACCAGTCGTCACTGTCTTTCATGGCTCTGTGCTCCAGTCATCAAAAGTCATGTTAAGAACTGACATTAGCGTGCATGGGCGGCATCTATGTAGGTCCCATGACGTCCTCCCGGCGCCCACGAGACCAACGATGGACGTGGAGCCAACCTATGCACCTAACGATGCGCAGGGGTACTGCTAAAGAATAATAGCCTTATCCAAACTGACGCCGGGGGAAATTCTAAGGTAAGGAATCTTCAACTAATATATGTCTCTACCAGATACATTGTTACTGAAGGTAAGTAACTTCTTCAACAACAGTGTGCATGACTTTGAAGTGTAAGGTTTGTAGAAAATAAAAGTATACTGTGCTGCTGTTGGTGTGCTCTGGTAATCAATTATTTTAGCTCAAAGTTGCTGTAGTAATCCAGGACTCAGAGGAATGAGTTAAAGAAGATTTATTCAATAAATCCTACACAGCTCATCATCTGCCAGCATCTTCAGAGCTCCCAGTTTCTCCAGTGTTGAAACATAACATTCTATCATGTACAAGATGCAGATGACATCATAAAGTAGGAGACAGCTGAGCAAGACCATTCACTTAAAGTAACAGTGTACAACTTAACAAGTTATGGAATATAACATACCTCCTTTTCTTCCTGAAGGAAAACAGAAGTTAAAAAGAAAAGGTAAAAGAATATAAATCACATATCTAATAAACAGTATAGAATACATTTCAAAGAGAAAATAAAATAAAATAACAGTACAACGATGAACAATAAAAAACAGTGTCTAATCACGAAACCTACAAGGCAACTTAATGGATCTAGTACTCTTCCTACGAGAGGAATTCATATTGTTGACATGCATATCACATTTTCCAGAAACAGCAAGATTTTCTTTAACTTTTACAACTTTGGAAATATTCCACCAATACCCTCCCTCAACTTGAACAGCATTTCCACCAATTATCACAATCTTGATAGGTTCACTATATTTACTCCTCCCTTTCTTCATGTGAGTAGAATTCTTTATTCTAACAAAATCCCCCATGTAGTAAAGGAAGATGCACAGTCCGCTGTGTATGTAGGATTCCTTATTAGTAAGTTCTTTCCTAGATGACAAGTACAAGAGTAGATAAGTAGAACCCCACCAGGAGCCAGCTGTTAGCAGCTCAGCCTCAGATGACCAACTGCCAAGTAAGTTATAGAGAGCCACTGAGAGCCAGAGGGACACCCAGGCATTCTATGATGTCATAGTACAGTCTATCCCAGGAGAGCAGTGGAGAGGACATTTACCACACATCCTCTTCCCTTGAGGAGAAAGAACAGAAAAAGAAACAATTCGGCAAAGTACTTTAAAGGCAACAAGTACTGCATGAAATAACATAAGCATGAACAGATACAATAACATGCTAGATTATAAATAAACAAAAACAACTAAATGCTACTATATGCCACATCCCCTTCCCTTAGAGTAAAAGCATGGTTCAAAATGGAAGATAACCAAAGTAGCAAAGAAAGGTGGTCATGCTCACAAAAGGGAGTAAAAACCCTGATAAACAAAGGCGAGCGTAGACACAAACCCTTTTCAAAACAAGGTGACAGTGAAGAAAATGGTAAAACTTCTTACAAAGTCGCACCGACATGAAACCCGTGGCCACGAATCTCAGGCAGGTAGACTTAAATAGAAGCAGAGTGTCAAAAATAAATGATGTTTAACAATCTCCACCCAAAAGAAAAACACAGGGTATTAACCCTTTTAAAATCACAACCACCTCAAAAGAGGGTACTACAACAGAGTATAGCTTCCCAAGGAAGTGGAAGGGGGCATTGACTACCCACAAAAGAACAACATCCCCTAAGCAGGGTACACCGCAGGATAGTGAACCTGGGAAGTGGACATTGACTACCCACAAATATACCACCTAGCAAAAACACAACTTCCCCTAAGTAGGGTACACCGCAGGGTAGTGAACCTGGGAAGTGGGCATTGACTACCCACAAATACACATGGAAATGGGCATTGACTACCCACAAATACACCACCTACCTAACACACAACCTCACCTAAGTAGGGTACACCACAGGGGAGAAAACCAGGGAAATGGGCGTTGACTACCCACAAATACCCAACCACACCCAATAGGAGCACGACTCAGAATACACACCATTGAAACTTAAATCAACAAGGTCCCCTAGAGTACACCATAAGATCCCACATGACCCTAGGACACAAACAAGGGCATTGAGTACTTCAAAGACATGTTACACAATGCGCCGACACAAGAGTCAACAACAAATACTAAGTGCCCCCACACCTAACGAGGTCAAGCAGGCAACAGAAAGGTTCAATTCAACCTTCACTCAATGGATGCCCCTACCCTCTACACACAAAGCAAAAGAAAGAAGGCATAGGAGACAAAAACACACTGTGTCAAACTTACACATCAAGTCCACCCAAGACTTTACGACGCGGTCCAACACGAACCAAAACATCAGCACACACCAAACACACAGCAAAAAACAGCATGCAGCGAGGTGAGAGATTCAAGAGCAAAAATAAGACAAAGAAAAACACAGCTCCGGTGAGCGATCTCTCACCCGAGGTCTTGAATGAAATTGACTTCGGGAACAATCCACCAGTGTGTAAACTATCCTTGTACCTGACGGAGTCCTGAAGGAACACTGGAACTTTCGCAGGGTTGTCGAGTTCGAGAAACTTTTGCCCAGGTCCAGGTGCACATCGTAATACAAGAGGCAGTACTCCACAAGAATGCTTTTGTCGAAAAAGCACAGCACAGACCACAGCACCAAACACGCTCGTAGCGATTACAGGAAAAGCAATAAACAATCCAAGATAGCGGCACGCTGTAACGCTTGCGCCGGATGGCTAATGGCGAAGACGTCCAGAGCAAAGCGTGCAGCAGGAAGAGGCAGCGTGATGATGCGTTAGGCGTGTCTTTGGAGGGAGACGTCACCAGAAGAAGGAATTGGAACGCGAAGATCCTCGCCAACTCCCCCCAGCATGTCAAAGACGTCATCATTCGGATGGAAGGAGAGGAGCACAGAAGAGCACTGCGGACCAACCGTCAGTTAACCGTCAAATGAGGTAGGAAAGTGAACGCCGCACTGCGCTGCCAATACGACAAACTGGGCAGCTTACCTGAAATAGCGAGTTAACTTCTGCACACTACAAATCTGCCCACAGGCAGTTTACCTGAAATAGCGAGTTAACTTCTACACACTACAAATCTGCCCACAGAAGCCAAGTAGTGCCGGTTGGAGACAGAATATCCCCGATGTCTCGTTAGTCCGGTTTAAAGACGACGCTTGAAGGAGGTTAAAAAGGCGTTGAGAGACAGCAGGGTGATCAGGCCAGCTGGAACTCCGACGCTTTTAAGGTTGAAGCAGTGAAACACTTTTGTGTCTTAAAACACCTCGTTACTTCAAAGCAATTGGCTCCTTGACAAATGAACACAGGTTGCAGGCTGTTCAGAGTCCCTTTAAGCACAGACGATTGAACACTGTGAAAGGCACTTTCCTCAGAAGACTTGCTGATGGGTTAAAACAATTCCCACACAGATTGAAGTATGTTGCATTAACCCTCACAACATTCACCAGATACAGCAGAGTCTTGGAAAATGAAACCACAAACGCCCTAGATGCAGGCTCAACAGGTAACATACACCCAGATTGCAGGCTGTCCAGGTGGTGGAACGGACACTGGTGGGGTTGGCTGGGGCGTTACCTTTGGGTTTCAATTTGAGTCAAAGAGTCCATAAAGTCTTTAGTTCCTTGCCTTTAAGTTCCTTAGTCGTCCTTCGTCCTTAATTCACGCGTAGGTTCATCCTTTCAAGAAACGTCGCCAAACTGTAGTAAAGGAAGATGCACAGTCCGCTGTGTATGTAGGATTCTTTATTAGTAAGTTCTTTCCTAGATGACAAGTACAAGAGTAGATAAGTAGAACCCCACCAGGAGCCAGCTGTTAGCAGCTCAGCCTCAGATGACCAACTGCCAAGTAAGTTATAGAGAGCCACTGAGAGCCAGAGGGACACCCAGGCATTCTATGATGTAATAGTACAGTCTATCCCAGGAGAGCAGTGGAGAGGACATTTACCACACCCCACACACAACGTTACCATCCTGGCATTTTTCTTTTGATCAAACCAGATTCTTTCCTTATTCTGTGCCAAAGTGGAATTAGACTTAACTGTTTCTAAAACTGACTCAACATCAACTAAGGGATGAGACCATTTAGACATCCAACCAGGTCTAAAACTGGTATTGGCTTTCCTCCCTCTTAACACTTCAAAAGGGGAAACCTTCGTGGAAGAGTGTGGTGTCGTCCTATAAAACCAAAGCATACTTTCAAGAGATGCAAGAACATCATGCCTTCCCTCGACTGTCCACTTGATACAATCACCCACAACACGGTTCATCCTTTCCACAAGACCGTTTGTTTGTGGATAATAGAGTGAACTCCTAAGATGTTTGGATTCCACAAGACTTAAGAAACGATTGAAATTCAAGACTAACAAACTGAGTCCCATTGTCTGAAATGATAAATTCAGGAAACCCTTCTCTCAAAAAAGCTTCCTTGAGAAATTTGATAACAGTAGAAGCATTGACCTCCTTTACAACCTTAACCTCAGGCCACTTCGATGTATAATCCATCAAAACAATAATGAATTTCATACCCAAAGGTAACACTTCAAAAGGACCCATAATGTCAATTCCCACCTTAACCAAAGGACTGGTAGGACACTCAATGGGAGACAAAGGTGGAACCACAACTTTGAGAGATTTTTCAGATGAAGAGCACACTGGACAATTCTCAACAAACATACGAATCTCATTGTCCATGCTTGGCCACCAAAAATCTTGTTGCACACGACGTATGGTAAGAGAAATCCCTAAATGCCCCTCATGGGCCTCCTTCATGATAGTAGGTCTGAGACTATGGGGTGGAATCAGTTTGTCACATCTTACTATTAAACCATCTTCAATTGAGATTTCAGCCTCAACCTTCCAATAAGGTTGTAACACAGAGGACAAGGACTTCTCCTTGGGCCACCCATTTTTGACAAAATTGAACACTTCTTGCAACACCTTGTCCTTTAACAAAGATTCTCTCCAATCCTCCTCAGACCCCACAGCTAAAATGGGCACATCTATTGACGCCACAAAACAATCCTCCTCATCTTCATCATTCAAATCATGGAAACTTGTACCTTCACTCACACCGTCATTCTGAGGAAAACGTGACAAAAAATCTGCACGTGTGTTTTTACCACCAGAAATGTGCGTGATATGAAACTGATATTGAAGTAATTTAGTCACCATTCTTGTGATCCTGGGTGTACATTTGCTAGGACCAGCAGACAAAATAGACACCAATGGCTTGTGGTCAGTGATCAAATTGAAATGTCTACCCCAAACTGAAGGTCGATACTTGTCAATAGCCCACACACAGGCTAGCAATTCCTTCTCTATAACAGAGTATTGAACTTCAGCACTCCTAAGAACCCTGGAGGCAAAAGCAACTGTAAATTCTCTTTCACCAGAACGTTGAGTGCGAATAGCTCCCAAACCCACTTTGCTCGCATCTACAGTTATAAAACAAGGCAAATCTGGGTCAAATGGAGTAAGCGCATCACCTTTCTTCAAAATATCTTTTACCTCCATGAAAGCACGATCACAGTCACCTGTCCATGAAAACTTTGTGGAAAATTTGAGCAAATTACTAATGGGTCTAACTATTGATGCATACCCAGGGACGAATCTCAAATAGTATTCCAACAAGCCAAGCAAAGACTTAACTCCAGCCCTGTCCTTGGGTACAGGTGCTTTCATTATGGCATCAATTAATCCTTGTCTTGGTTTGATCCCTTCAAAAGAGAGTAAGTGGCCAAGGTATTCAATCTCACTGCAACTAAACTTGCATTTCTCTGTTTTCAAAACAACTCCACTTTTCTTAAAAATTTCCAAAACCTTCCTAACAATGTTATCATGAGTCTCATCATCCCTGGCATAAATTAAGACATCATCTTGAAAAACAAGAACACCCTCAACATTTCTTAATAAGTTCTGCATCACTCTCCGAAAAACAGAGGCTGCCGAGGCAAGTCCAAAAGGCATCCTTTTGTAGCGGAACGTACCAAGTGGGGAAACAAAGGCTGTTAGTGATCGTGATTCAGGGTGAAGTTCTATTTGACTCGAGTGAGTGCTTTGGGGTTTGAGAAGCCGTAACCCTGAGCAGCTCCAGCACCGCAGTCCAGCCCCCCAGCATCCACGAGATCTGCGTGGGGCCCTTCTGCTCTTTGCTGCTCCCCGCGTTGTCCGGCCACTTGCCTGCTGGCTAGTGGCCCTCCTGACGACAAACCACGACGATTGCATCGCTGGTCTGGTTGCTCCAGACTGGCCCTAGCTCCCGTCCAACAGAGGAGCACCCCGGACCCTCCTGGTCCACTCCAGACGCCATCTTGTCTCCACCGCATGGGCTTGACTTTGCCAAGGTTAGTTGCCCCAATCCTGGGTCCAGCATCGCCGACAGCAGACACCTTCGTGGGACAGCTCGCACCTCCATCCTGGTCGCCGACAACGCCGCCTGGTCCGAGAGACTGCAGAGTCCAGCGTCGCCCACTCACCTGGTCGAGGTGACTTCATCCAGTGCCATCCTGGTGCCCACCTAATCGCTGGCTAGTGATTAAGAACTGAGTCCCCTCTGCTTTCAGGTCGTCTCCATCACCGATCCAGGCTTGGATCATTCCGGACATCATCACTGGTCGCCTGCCAGCAACTTCTTCTTTCAGGCTCCATAGACTGTAACGAGGATTCCCGACGTCTTTTGAACCCTATGCAGCCGCAGCCCCTTGGCTAGGTAACTTGAGCATTTCGGTGCTCCAACGTAGGTTCACTAAGTGTCCAAATCCTTTTTCGTTTTCAGCCTATCTAGTCGGATTCGTCCGATAACTGTAACTTTACGAGATACTCGTATCCATAGACTTTGTCTCGCATCCCGCGTGAGAGTGCACACTCTGCACCCGATCTCCCTAGGCCTCCTGCTCCTAACCTGAAGGTTCAGTAGTGTAGTCCTAGCGATCCTGAAGCCTCTGGATCTAGTTACTTACCTGCTAGTATTTCCCACTCCACTTTTGTAGTATATGGTTTTTCGTGCCCCTCGGGCATTTGTGTAAATTGTGTAACTTAAAGTATTTTCTTAAGAGTTTTGTTATGTGCTTAGCTCCCTGACTCATAAAGAGATCAGGGTAGACTTTTTATAAATAAATATCCTTTTGTTTTCATAACAACTTGTGTGGTGTCCTTTCACTTGATGTTCAAGGGGTATATGTGATGGTATAACAGCTGGCTTAACACGCCCTCTAGAGTTTAGCCTAAAGACTGCTCTTGTCCATGCTACAAGGATAGCTGGTCTATAAGGTTGACTTACAACCAATCATCAATAAGGGTCGTTTGGAATGATACATAGTGATCACTAGAATAGTGAGCACTGCATATCAGGCCAACTTCTCACAATCACCACTGCCAGAAGAGTGAGTGAGCTCCAGGCTCTTTTTTCTAAGCCTCCTTTTCTCGCTGTCCATCCGGACAAAGTTGTTCTTTGGACTCGTCCTTCTTTTCTGCCAAAGGTTGTCACTGTCTTTCACATCGGGCAGACCATCACTTTGCCCACCTTCTTTCCGCCTCCTCATCCCTCAAAATAGGAAGAGAGGCTCCACCGTCTGGACCCAAAACGTGTGCTCTCTTTCTATCTGGAACCCACACAACAGTTCCGGGTGGATGACCAGCTCTCTGTTGGCTACGTGGGCGCCAAGAAAGGTCAGGATGTGCACAAGCGGACCATCTCTCGGTGGGTCGTTCTGTGCATAAAAGCTTGTTACTCCTTGGCTAAAAAGGAGCCTCCGGTGGGGTTGCGCGCCCTCCCTACCAGGGCGACGACAGCCTCTACTGCTCTGGGATGGGGAGTTCCCTTGCATGACATCTGTCAGGCAGCTACGTGGGCCTTGCTGCACACGTTTACCAAGCATTACTGCCCGGACAGCCAAGTCTGGGGAGACGGATTCTTTGGCAGTTCTGTTCTCCAGGACTTTCTGGTATGATCTTGGTTTGCAGACCCACCACCGGGGTTGGTATTGCTGGGGTATCTATTCTAAGGTAAGGAATCTATCACTACATGTTTCTTTCAGATGGCCGTCTCCTATTTGGCGACAAAGCGGACCACGCTCTAGAGCGCTTTAAGGACTCCAGGGCTACGGCTAAGTCCTTGGACCCTCTCGGCCCCGCGCCAGCAAACGGGTTCCTTTTGCTCCTTTCGTGGCCAAGGAAGGGGTGTCCCCACACGTGCCGCCAGCCACTCGCCGCAGACTAACATCCAGCGCGGCGGCGGCCGTGGAAACCGCCGCAGAGGCGGTCGGGGAAACAGGCGAGGTCAGTCCACACCTTCCCCCGCAGCATCCGCCTCTAAACTCTCCTAGTCCGTGCTTTTCGGCCCAGGCGACGCCAGTAGTAGGCAGGGTTCGCCATCACCACTCTCACTGCCACTTCGGACAGGTGGGTGCTGCAGATCGTCCGGAGGGGCTACTCCCTCCCCTTCGAGACGACTCCTCACGCCATGCCACTGCAACACCACCGCGTATCGGGGGATCATTTGCGGCTCCTGCAGGAGGAAGTTTCGGCCCTCCTGGCCAAGGGGGCCATCGAGCTCGTTCCTGGGCCAGAAGTAGGACGTGGTTGCTACTCCCACTACTTTCTGGTACCCAAGAAGGGCAAAGGGGGCCTACGCCCTATCTTGGATCTGAGGAACGTCAACAGCTTCCTCCGGAAGGAGAAGTTCAAAATGCTGACTCTGGCTCAGGTCTTAGCTGCCCTAGACCCAGGAGACTGGATGGTAGCGTTGGACTTGCAGGACGCGTATTTCCACATCCCCTTCCTGCCGGCCCACCAGCGCTACCTGCGGTTCACGGTAGGCCACGAGCACTTTCAGTTTACCGTGCTCCCCTTCGGCCTTACCAGCGCCCCACGGGTGTTCACGAAGGTGATGGCGGTGGTCGCAGCTCATCTGCGCAGGTTGGGGGTCTCCGTCTTCCCCTACCTCAACGACTGGTTGTTTAAGGCTCGCCCCAGACAGTCGTCAGCCACCTCCATACTACGGCGGATCTCCTGCACCAGCTGGGGCTCTCCATCAATGTGCCGAAGTCACACCTGTGTCCCTCTCAGAAGCTCCTTTTCATCGGAGCGGTTCTCGACTCAGCGCATTTTCGGGTTTACCCACCCGAACAGCGGGTTCGGGATATACAGGCCCTGATTCCAATCTTCCGGCCTTTATCCCGGGTTTCGGTCAGGTTGACGCTGCGGCTTCTGGGGCTGATGGCCTCCTGCATCCTTCTGGTGCATCACGCACGGTGGCGGATGCGGGCTCTGCAGTGGGACCTGAAGTTCCAGTGGGCCCAGCATCAGGGCAACCTGTCCGACCATGTCCTGATCTCGGAGGGCACTGCGAGACAGCTGCAGTGGTGGCTCACGGACCGCGATTGGGTCAACGGCAGATCCCTCTCCCTTCCCCAACCGGAGCACGTAGTTGTGACGGACGCGTCCCTCCAGGGCTGGGGAGGCCACATGGGAGAGGCGCAGATCAGAGGCCTCTGGTCTCCGGCGAAGTCCCGGCTCCATATCAACCTTTTGGACCTGCGGGCAATTCGTCTAGCACTGAAGGCATTCCTCCCTTCTGTCCGGGGGAGTATAGTGCAGGTGTTCACAGACAACACCACCGCCATGTGGTACTGCAACAAACAGGGCGGGGTGGGGTCGTGGACCCTCTGCCAGGAGGCTCTACGCCTCTGGCAATGGCTGGAACATCAGGGCGTGTCTCTGATGGTTCAACACCTGGCAGGTTCTCTGAATGCCAGGGCAGACTAATTCAGCCGCCGGTGCGTGATGGATCACGAATGGCGTCTGAACTCGGACGTGGCGCAAGGTCTCTTTCTGCAGTGGGGAGAGCCTTGGTTAGATCTATTCACCACCGAAGAGAACGCGCAATGTCATCAGTTCTGCGCGTTGGAATTTCCAAGGCGGCACTCGCTCGGAGACGCTTTTCGTCGCGAGTGGAGTTGCGGTCTGTTGTACGCCTTTCCGCCTATACCACTTCTGCCCAGAGTGCTGAAGAAGATCAAGCGCGACCGGGCACAAGTCATCCTTGTGGCTCCGGACTGGGCACGAAGGTACTGGTATCCCGAGCTACTCAGTATGTCAGTCGATCCCCTGGTTCGTCTGCCTCTTCAGGAGGACCTTCTGTCGCAGCAGCAGGGGACGGTCCTCCACCCGAACCTGTCCAGTCTCCACCTTCATGCTTGGAGATTGAGCAGCGACAGTTGAGGCCATTTGACTTGCCTCCTGAAGTCTGTAACATCAGTCTGGCAGCCAGGCGTCCCTCCACAAAGTCGGTATACGCCTGCAGATGGAATAGATTTGTGGCATGGTGCACAGCAAAGGCTGTGGATCCCCTTAATGCCCCCCTTTCTGAGGTTCTCCTCTTTCTTCTCTCTCTTGCCCAGCAGGGCTCTGCCAAGGGCTATCTCTCAGCTCTTTCAGCCTCTCTGGGGCTGCCTGACCAACCTTCTTTTTTCAAGTCCCCTATCGTTAATCGATTCCTGAAAGGCATCACACATACGTTCCCTCCGGTTCCCTTTGTGATGCCTCAGTGGGACTTGAACCTGGTTCTTACGTTTCTGATGTGCACTCCCTTTGAGCCACTTCACAACTGTCCTCTTCGCATTCTTTCTTTGAAGACTGCCTTCCTGGTAGCCATCACCTCTGCCAGGAGAGTGAGTGAGCTCCAGGCTCTGTCTTGTAAGCCTCCTTTCCTTTCAGTCCATCCGGACAAGGTTGTTTTACGAACAAGGCCCTCCTTCCTACCCAAGGTAGTCACGGCCTTCCACATTGGGCAATCCATTACCTTGCCCACCTTCTTTCCGCCTCCGCACCCCTCGAGAGAGGAAGAGAGGCTCCACCGTCTGAACCCAAAACGTGCACCCTCATTTTACTTGAATCGCACACAACAGTTCCGGGTGGATGATCAACTCTTTGTTGGATACGTGGGCGCTAAGAAAGGGAAAGCGGTGCACAAGCGGACCATCTCCCGGTGGATCATCTTGTGCATCCAGGCGTGTTACTCCTTGGCTAAGAAGGAACCCCCTGTTGGACTGAGGGCTCATTCCACTCGAGCCACAGCCACTACAACTGCCTTGGGCCGAGGTGTGCCCTTGCAGGACATTTGCCAGGCGGCTACGTGGGCCTCGCTGCACACGTTTGCACAACATTATTGCCTGGACAGTCAAGTCCGGAGGGATGGCAACTTTGGCCGTTCCGTCCTCCAGGACTTTCTGGTGTGATTATTGGTTCGCAGACCCACCACCACGGGGTTGGTATTGCTGGGGTATCTATTCTAAGGTAAGGAATCTATCACTAACGTGTCTCTTTCAGATGCACAAGTTACTGCTTGTGTAACGATATATCTGTAAGAGACATTAGTTAGTGATAGATTCCTTACCGACCCACCCATCCTCCCCGTTCTGCGAACCGATATCTAGGGTTAAGGTCATCCCCTTTCAGGGCCCTAGTTTCATGGCATCAGTGTTGGTTTTTGGCATAGCTCTACGCTTCTGGCGCGGAAAAGCTGTGTCTAAGAACTGACGTCAGCACGCGGAGGGGGCGTCTAAGTACTCCGACGACGTCATCACGGCGCCGGCGACGGACGCGGAGCCGCAGACGACGCCTACCGACGCGCAAGGGTACTGCTACGCAAAAGTTTCCGGATCCAGTCTGACGCCTGGGGATATTCTAAGGTAAGGAATCTATCACTAACTAATGTCTCTTACAGATATATCGTTACACAAGTAGTAACTTGTGCTTAAGGACCTGAAGATCATTGCTTCTGCGCCCATGACTTTACCGGATGCAGACACCCTGGTCCTTAGCCTAGGGACCGAGGTTGGTGCAGTTACTCTTGTGCTACTATACCGCCCTCCCCACTCCATGCCATCTTTCCCCTCATCCTTTATCGATCAGCTTACCAACATTGCTACCTGCTCCCCCCGTATTATTATCATCGGGGACTTTAACTACTGGTTCCTACATGAGGACGCTGGCCCACATGCTTCCGAACTGTTCGAGGGTCTCTCAAGCCTTAACTTTACCCAACTAGTTAGGTCTGCCACCCACAAGGGCGGCCATATCCTCGACCACGTTTGGATCCACGGAGTCACGTCCTCCTGCCCATTAATAACACCTTGTTTGTGGTCGGACCATTGTCTGATCGATACCACCTTTTCAGCGGTCGGCCACATCAGGGCCCTCTTACGGGAGGGGGGCACGGCTCGCAAGTGGAAGGCTGTCGATCCCCCTAAATTTCTGGCTCATCTGTCCCAAACCTACTCCCCGGTACCCTACGACATCGGTACCGACGAGCTCCACGGTTGTGTGGCAGACTGGCTTACTACAGCCAGTGACATCTTTGTTCCCTTCACTAAGTTCCCTCAATCCCGGCACAATAACTCCCACAAATGGTTTACCCCCCACCTAAAAGTCCTCCATTTAGAACTCCGCCAGTCTGAGCGGAAGTGGAGGAGAGACTACAGCCCGGCAAGCAGAGACGCATACGTGGCTGCCCGCAATGGGTACAAACTCGCTATTCTGGCTGCCAAAAAAACCTATGCCTCTGGAAAAATTTTATCTGCCCCTTGCCAGACTAAGGAAATTTTTAAAGTTCTTAATGAATTTACTTCCGACCCCAGGACGCTCCCTACTCAGGCCCCTACACAGGAAGCATGCAACGCCCTTAGCACTTTCTTCATTGAAAAAATCGTATCGATCAAGAACACCATTCCTACTACATTTCCTGGCGCTGGACCTGTCTCCCCTCCCCACAACACTTCTTCTTTCACACAATTCCCTCTTCTTGACTCCTCCTCCCTGGCTACTCTTGCCACCCGCATTAAGTCGGGATCTCCAGATGACTGCTGCCCCCCTTCCATTCTTAGGGACATCTGCCACACTCTACCCGACTGTATTCTCCCTCTGCTAAATTCTTCTCTTTCTTCTGGGACGGTGCCGGCCCCCTTCAAGGAGGCTGTGTTGGTACCTCTTTTGAAGAAACCGGGGGCTGACCCCGCCGTCCCGGCTAACTACCGCCCCATCTCTCTCTTACCTTTCTTCTCAAAAATCCTGGAAGCCCACGTCACCACCTGTCTCTCACAGTTTATCGAGAGCTCCAACTTTCTCGAGGGCAACCAAGCTGGCTTTAGACCCGGCCATTCAACAGAGACAGTGATCTTGGCCGTGCTGGATGCCCTGAGAGACGGTGTTGACAAAGGTACCCCCCAGGCCCTGGTATTATTAGATCTGTCAGCCGCTTTCGACACGGTGGATCATAACATCCTTCTCCGCCGTGTCGAGCAGGCTGGCATCCAGGGCCCGGCTCTGGCCTGGGTCAGATCCTTCCTGACGGGCAGGTCCCAGACCCTTAGCCTGGGTACCTTCAGGGCCCCTAGAGAGCAGTCGCTCTGTGGGGTCCCCCAGGGTTCTTCTCTGTCCCCTCTTCTCTTCAATCTTTACCTCTGCCCTCTTCTACTTTCTCTGAGGCTGTGGGACGTCACCGTGTTCAATTACGCGGACGACCTGCAGCTCATCTTCTCTCTTAATTCCCCTTCTGCTATTCCTAACTTTCAGTCAGCCATGTCCCACATTCTCCAGTGGATGGGCCATAACCAGTTAAAACTGAACCCCGGTAAGACGGAGCTCCTCCTTCCTGGTAGGAGCCCCACCTTCTGGGGGCCACACTTCTGGCCGGCGGAACTGGGCCCGTCTCCCACTCCCGTGGCCTCGGTGAAGAGCTTAGGGGTCACTATTGACTCTGCTCTATCCCTAGGGCCGCAGGTGGGGACGGTGGTCTCATCCTGCACTTACCAACTGCGCAGGATCAGGAAAGTGGCATACCTCCTTACACCTGAAGCCCTCCTGCAGGTCATCATGGCCCTCGTCCTCTCTCGCCTAGATTTCTCCAACTCGATCTACCATGGTCTGCCCAAAACATCGATGGGCAGACTACAGGTGGTCCAAAATCAGGCGGCGAGATTGGCCTTAGGGATCCCGAAGTGGCAATCTGCCAGGCCCCTCCTCGTCAAACTCCACTGGCTCCCTGTCGCCTCTAGGGCAGCCTTCAAGATCGGCTGCCTCATCTTCAAATCCCTGGCTGGCTCCTGTCCCATCTTTGTAAAATCTCTTATTCTACCCTACTGCCCGTCCCGCAACTTGAGATCCTCCTATCTTCATCTCTTAACCGTCCCCTCTTACAAGCTCTGCAGATCTGGAGGCCGGAGATTTGCTTACCTGGCCCCCAAGTTCTGGAATTCTCTCCCTCTTTCTCTTAAAACTTCTAATTCTCTGATTCTTTTTCGCAAATCTTTAAAAACTTGGCTCTTCCCTCATTCTGGTTAGTCTTTCTGTCCCCTCTATTTCCAACCAGTGCCAGGAAACCCATGGTGTCAGTGCGCTATATAAGCACCCCTTACGATACGATACGATACGAAGGTCATCCCATTCAGGGCCCTAGTTTCATGGCAC
>NW_028251323.1:0-84797 GCF_964263255.1 Lissotriton vulgaris | reverse complement strand
CCTTATCCTAGTACCTGTTAGTGTGTGAGGCTAAGCTTCTCTCTAGAAGGTCTCAGTAAGGCTGCAGTGGAGATGGTCCATGGAGCTACGCTGTTGTGGCTCAGAGAACGAAGTATAGTTGGTACACAATAATATATATATATATTGTCATCTACTTGTAGACTCTGTGAGGATGAAGAAGTAAACAGCTCCTGCTCCAATTCTCAACCCCAAAGGAAGGCAGCCAAAAGTTCAATTAAAATAACTGTAGAGCGTGAAGTCTAACTGGCATGGACTAGTCTTTACAAAGTGCTTCACCAAGTTTCCACAGCACAAGAAGCGGTGCAATAGAACATTTATTTTCAGTCAAATAACTGGTTCGAGCTCACCATGAAACTGGTACCGCTGCCGCTGAATGACAAGCTGTCACGGAAGAGTTTTCAGAGGAAGTCCAGGAATGCTGCTCTCAACGGAGAATTACACGAAGCAGGGAAAAATTATGTGACAGGAGGCAGGGAACCAAGAATGGGACTGAGCCGCTCGGGAACCTCTGAGAGAAAGTCCGGGAGGGAAGCGAGACTTCTGAGGTGACTGACGCGGCAAACAGGAAAGCCGCTGGAGCTTCGGGAATGAGCGAACAATGAATATTCAGGGGCTAAATCACTACCCTGACTAAAACTAAACTTTAGAATCACTAAATACTAACTATGAAGAGAGCGCGAATGACACCTTCGCCTCTCGGAGAAAATACCGTTGAAGTGCGACGTACATAGAACGCTCGCGCTTCAAGTACACTGAGCCAGCGTTCGTGGGAAACACTAGAACGCTAACAGAGCTGGCGATTTCAGGCAACAGGGAAATGCCTGCTCCGTGCAACGCGGTATCTTGCCACCAGTAATGACCAGCTTGCGTGTGTAGCATAAGGATTGATCCTGAAGGTCGAGTGGGCAATGGAAGACACCTGCACAGGGCGATCTGAACTGGGCTCAAACCTGACAGTACCCCCCACCAAAGCCCCCTTTCTAGGTTTGTGTGGATAAGTCTTGTGAAACTCCCTCACCAATCTAGCAGCGTGAACATTAGAACTGGGTTCCCAAGATTGTTCATCAGGACCGTAACCCTTCCAATCTACTAGGTAGAATAATTGTCCCTTCCTAACCTTGGAATCCAGAATTCTCTTTATTTCAAACTCCTCCGAAGAATCAACCTGCACTGAAACTGGTGGAAGAACCTTACGAAGATTAGGTGGATTCTTTCGAATCAGAGATACATGAAATGTGGGGTGAATCTTCAAGGTTGGGGGTAAGTGAAGCCTTACACTAACTGGATTTATCATTCTGTCTACTGAGTAAGGTCCTACAAACCTGGGTTGAAACTTTCGATTTCCCCGCAAGCGCATATGACGCGTGGAAACCCAAACTTGATCCCCAGGATGAAAGACTGGATTTGCCTTACGACCCTTATCCGCTTGTTTCTTGAAGGAAGCCTTTGCCTTAATCAAATTTGCAGTGGCTAACTGAAAGGCTAACTGTAACTCTCGTATTACTTCTTCTGCAGCTGGGACATCCTCAACTACTCTACCCACCAACATGTTGGGGTGCCGACCTGAATTCAAGTAGAAAGGAGAATAACCAGTGGCGGAATGCACTGAGTTATTGTAGGCAAATTCAGCTGGAGCAAGTAAAGAAGGCCAATCTCCCTCTTGATCCATTAGATACAGACGCAAGTACTGCTCTAAATCTTGATTTACCCTCTCCGTCTGTCCATCGGTCTCAGGATGATAACCGGTGGACAAACGCGAGTCCACCCCCAGACCTCTGAGAAAGGATCTCCAAAATCTAGACACAAACTGAGGACCTCTATCAGAAATCACAACCTTCGGGATTCCATGCAGTTTTACTATGTGCTGTACAAACAAGGTGGCTAACTCAGTGGCGTTTGGAAGGCTTTTGAGGGGAATAAAATGACTCATTTTAGAAAATTGATCGACCACCACCCAAATGACTGACTTCCCTTGTGAGGATGGTAACTCTACTATAAAGTCCATGGAAACAGTGTGCCATGGATAGGGAGGTACGGGTAAAGGCATTAAAAGTCCTTGTGGAGACTGTCTGAGACTTTTTCCCTTCAAACATAGTTCACAAGTGGCAACATACTGTCGAACCTGAGCTTCCATACCTGGCCAAAGATAATTTCGCTTTAACAACTCCAAGGTTTTCAAGACTCCTTTGTGGCCAGCCATGGGCTGATCATGAAACCTGTGAATGATCTCCTCTCGCAGTTTCTCTCCAGGGACGAACATCTTTTCCTGAAAATATGGTTTCCCATCTTTTACAGAACGGTCTGGACCCTCGCTCTCCCAATTGGAGTATTCTTCCCTCTTGAATTCCAAGACTATCTTTTCTTCAAACTCATCATCCACTGTGACTGCCACAATCTTATTAATAGGAATGAGAAATTCTTCTGCCTTCGCCTCCGGGCTCTCGCTCTCAGTTAACCGAGAGAGTGCATCTGCTTTTCCATTGGTTACTCCAGGTTTGTACGTAAGGACAAAGTCGTAGTCAGCAAAGAATAAAGACCACCTGAGCTGTCGTGGAGTCAAGGTTCGTGCTGACTTAAGGAATTGCAGATTTCTATGATCAGTAAATACGGTTACCACATGTCTGGCTCCCATCAGGTAATGTCGCCACTCAAGAAACGCTACTTTGACGGCCAACAATTCCTTGTCAGCTATGGCGTAATTGACTTCTGCTGGGGTAAGTTTTCGAGAATAAAAAGCCACAGGATGAAGTTGTCCAGTTTTCTTGTGACGTTGGGACAAAACTCCCCCAATGGCCAGATTGGAAGCGTCCGCCTCTACAAAAAATGGTTCCAAAGGATCTGGGTGTTGCAAAATGGGAGCTGTGACAAATGATTCTTTAAGGAATTGAAAGGCCTCTTCAGCCTCAGTCCCCCAAACAAACCTTTCGTTCTTTCGCAACAATCGAGTAATGGGGCTCACCTTTGCCGAAAAATTCTGAATAAATCGCCGATAAAAATTGGCGAAACCTAAAAAACTTTGGATTTCTTTTACTGAACAAGGAGCAGGCCAATCTCGGATTGCTTTGAGCTTCGATTCATCCATGGAGACTCCCTCTGGGGAGAGTATGAACCCCAAAAACTCTACCTTGGTGGAATGAAATACACATTTCTCCAATTTCACATAGAGTTGATTCCTTAAGAGACATTCCAAAATGGCCCGAACATGCTGGACATGTTCCTCTGTGTTCTTGGAAAAAATTAGGATGTCGTCAATATAGACAACTGCGAATCGATCCAGGTATTCTCGAAGTATGTCATTTACAAAATGTTGGAATGCTGCCGGAGCGTTGCACAACCCAAAGGGCATGACCTGGTACTCAAAAAGACCAAAGCGTGTCCGAAATGCTGTTTTCCACTCATCTCCTTCTGCCATCCGAACCAAATGGTAGGCTCCCCTCAGATCCAATTTGGTGTAGATCCGAGCCTCCTTCACCTGATCCAGAAGTTCGGAGATAAGTGGCAACGGGTAACGGTTCTTTCTGGTCACCAAATTCAAGGCCCTGTAGTCTATGCAAGTCCTCAGACTCTTGTCCTTCTTCGGAATAAAAAAAAGAGGGGAAGAAACTGGAGACTGAGAGGGCCGAATAAATCCAGAGGCCAAGTTCTTGTCAATGTACTCTTTCAAATGCAAATTTTCAGATTCTGAAAGAGCATATATGCGACTACATGGCAGCGAAGCACCTGGTTCCAATTCGATAGTACAGTCATAGTCCCGATGAGGGGGAAGTCTTTGCGCCTCTTGTTCATCAAACACTGCTTTCAAATCTTGATACTGCACAGGAATTTCTGGAAGTTCCACCAAACAAATTACTTGCGGTTGATTAGCTAAGCAGTAGGTTTCACTGGACTCTCTCTTCTGTGGGGGGGAATGAAAACAGTGTTCCAAACAAAATTCGGAAGCCAAGTCTACAGTTCTCTTTGCCCAATCAATCTTCGGGTTATGTTCTGTTAACCAAGGCAGGCCCAAAATGAGTTGGAATTGAGGAGCATCAATTAAACTAAAGCGGAGGTAACTACAATGTTCTCCAGGCCCAATCACAGAAATGGTCTCCGTGTCAAAGGCTATAGGACCGGAAGATAAAGGAGTTCCATCAACAGCTCGCACCGGCTCTGGTTTATCCTTTCTCACAAAATTTATTCCTAAACGCTTAGCAAACAAAATATCGCAAAAATTTCCAGTAGCTCCAGAATCGATCATAATAGCTACATTTGCACTCTGTTCCTTTCCAAAAAGGATTTGGCAAGAGAGTATGAGATGAGGAGCTGAAAACTGCATGGTGTTTGACAAGGACTGGATTAAGGGAGTTGACTTAGAATCGGCTTCCACCAGAGCAACTCCTTCTACTGGTGGAGCTTGTCTTTTACCCATGACGCCGTCTTCGGTCTCCGTGGACACTCCTTGACAAAATGTCCTGAACCTCCACAGTACATGCATAATTTGCCTTGCCTTCTCTTTTCACGCTCCTCCGTGCTAAGAGGTCCTCGAACCGTTCCGATTTGCATAGGTTCTTCTATGGCGGCTTCTTCCTTAGCCTTAACACTCTCAGGACGCATTCGGTCAAATCTTGGAGGAAGGGGTCGAGTTTCTTTTCGCCGCTCCTGACGTCTCTCAGATTGTCTTTGATCAATTTGAAGAACCAGGTCGATGAGTTCTGAAATGTCGGTGGGTCTCTTAGGAATCTGAGAGAGACCGTCCTTCAATTCATCTCGTAGACCTCTGTAAAATATGGCTGCTCTTTTTTCTGCAGGCCAATTAGTTTCAACTATCAGCTTATTGTACTGCGCCAAATACGCCACCAACTCTCTATTTCCTTGTTTTAAGTCAAGAAGCTCATTATCTGTTGTTTGAGAGATTGCTCTCCGATCAAAAATTCGTAAAAATTCTGTCTTAAATTCCCTGAAATTGTACAGCACAGGATCATTAGCAGACACCAAAGGCAACGACCAAGATGCGGCATCTCCACTCAGGTACGACAGCATGAACGCCACCTTGGACTGGTCCTCCTTGAAAATTATAGGTTTGCACAAAAAATGTAACGAACACTGAGTAACAAAAACCTGTGCCTTGTTTGGATCACCCATAAATCTTTCGGGAGGGGCAAGAGGAATAGTGGGAGACATTGCATGCACTACCTGGGTGGAAAACTCACTGGCGGCTGGAGATGGATTAAATATTTGGGACTTCTGACCCCCAAAATCAGGGCTTGGGCTAACTGTGAGTTCATTTATTTTCTGACGAAGGAAGTTAGTCTCCTGATTGGATTTTCTAACCTCCTCTCGGGTTTCCACCAATTGCTTTTGCAAATCTTCCAGGATGGATCCCAGGGCCTTCAAATCTAATCCTTCGGCCATGATACTCAAGCGGAGAGCAACAGCTGGCACTTCAATCTGTCAGAAAGTACCTGTAGTTTCTGAGCTCCGCGGGGGTACCACGCCGAAGGTGAAGATAGCTCCCAATTCCCTTTCGCCCCTGAGCCGGATTGCTCTTGCGACAGGGACGTCAGGGAAAGGGGAAGTGGATAAGACAAACAGAGAGACTGCTCACACATTCATCTTCTCCGCTCTAGGATTGGTGAAGATAGTTCTGCAAAACAAAAACAACAATTACTAAGTTCTGACCTACAAGGTGCGAATTCCTAAACTACCCTATACCTTATCCTTATCCTAGTACCTGTTAGTGTGTGAGGCTAAGCTTCTCTCTAGAAGGTCTCAGTAAGGTTGCAGTGGAGATGGTCCATGGAGCTACGCTGTTGTGGCTCAGAGAACGAAGTATAGTTGGTACACAATAATATATATATATATTGTCATCTACTTGTAGACTCTGTGAGGATGAAGAAGTAAACAGCTCCTGCTCCAATTCTCAACCCCAAAGGAAGGCAGCCAAAAGTTCAATTAAAATAACTGTAGAGCGTGAAGTCTAACTGGCATGGACTAGTCTTTACAAAGTGCTTCACCAAGTTTCCACAGCACAAGAAGCGGTGCAATAGAACATTTATTTTCAGTCAAATAACTGGTTCGAGCTCACCATGAAACTGGTACCGCTGCCGCTGAATGACAAGCTGTCACGGAAGAGTTTTCAGAGGAAGTCCAGGAATGCTGCTCTCAACGGAGAATTACACGAAGCAGGGAAAAATTAAGTGACAGGAGGCAGGGAACCAAGAATGGGACTGAGCCGCTCGGGAACCTCTGAGAGAAAGTCCGGGAGGGAAGCGAGACTTCTGAGGTGACTGACGCGGCAAACAGGAAAGCCGCTGGAGCTTCGGGAATGAGCGAACAATGAATATTCAGGGGCTAAATCACTACCCTGACTAAAACTAAACTTTAGAATCACTAAATACTAACTATGAAGAGAGCGCGAATGACACCTTCGCCTCTCGGAGAAAATACCGTTGAAGTGCGACGTACATAGAACGCTCGCGCTTCAAGTACACTGAGCCAGCGTTCGTGGGAAACACTAGAACGCTAACAGAGCTGGCGATTTCAGGCAACAGGGAAATGCCTGCTCCGTGCAACGCGGTATCTTGCCACCAGTAATGACCAGCTTGCGTGTGTAGCATAAGGATTGATCCTGAAGGTCGAGTGGGCAATGGAAGACACCTGCACAGGGCGATCTGAACTGGGCTCAAACCTGACAGCTTCATGAGGCAGGTCAGCTGCTGAAAGAACAAAAAGAGGTACAGAAATAAGCATCAGAGGTGCAGACAGAGGCAAGAGGGATACAGAAAGAGGAGAGAGTAGTGCCGAAATAAGCGAAACCGGTGCTCAAAGAAGCAAGAGGGATGCAGAAAGAGGCAAGAGCAGTGCAGAAAGAACCGAAAAAGTGCAGAAAGAAGCAACAGAGGTGCTGAAAGAGGCACAAAGTTTGCACAAAGAGGCAAGAGAAGTGCAGAAAGAAGCTACAGGTGCAAGAACAGGCAAGCGTGGTGCAGAAAGAGGGAAGAGAGATGTAGAAAGAGTAAAGACAGTTTCACAAAGAGGGAATCGGTGCAGAAAGAGGCAAGAATGGTGCAGAAACAGGCAAGAGAAGTGCAGAAAGAGGCAAGAGAATTTCTGAAAGAAGCAACAGAGGTGTAGAAAGAAGCAATAAAAGTACAGAAAGAGGCAAGTGAGATGCAGAAATGGGCAGGAAAGGTTCAGAAAGATGGATGACAACTGCAGACATTGAAAACTGGGCTGCAGAAAGAAGCAAGACAGATGCTGAAAGAAGCATGGAAAGTGCAGAATGAAGCAACAGGGGTGCAGAAAGGCAGGAAAAGTGCAGAAAGAAGCAACAGTGGTGTAGGAAGAGGCAAGAGAACTGCAGAAAGAGGCAAGAGATTTGCAGAAACAGGCAAAAGAGGTACTTAAAGAGATGACAGGGGTGTAGAAAGAAGCAAGACAGGTGCAGAAAGAAGCATGGAAGTGAAGAATTAAGCAACAGGGGTACAGAATGAGGCAAGAGAAGTGCATAAATAAGCATTTGAGGTGCAGAAAGAGCCAAGAGAAGTGCAGAAACAGGCAAGAGAAGTGCAGAAAGAGGCAAGAGAATTGCTGATAGAAGCAACAGAGGTGTAGAAAGAAGCAAGAAAAGTACAGAAAGAGGCACGTAAGATGTTGAAAAAGGCAAGAAAGGTACAGAAAGAGGGAAGACGAGTGCAGAAAGAGACTACAGGGGTTCAGAAAGAGGCAAGAGAAGTGCAGAAAGAAGCAACAGAGGTGCCGAAGAAGGCAAGAGAACTGCAGAAAGAGGCAAGAGAGTTGCAGAAACAGGCAAAAGAGGTAAAGAAAGAGAGACCACGGGTCCAGACAGAGGCAAGAGAGGAAAAGACACAGGTAAAAGGGATACATAAAGAGGGGAACAGAAATTTGCAATAGAGGTGCAGAAAGAAGCAAAAGCAGTGCAAAAGAACCCAGAGGTGCAAAAAGAGGCAAGTGAGGTGCAGAAGGAGGCAAGAGAACGGAAGAAAGAGGCAAGAGAGTTGTAGAAAGAGGGAAGAGGAGTGCATAAAAAGGCAATTGGATGCAGACATTTGGAACAGAGGTGCAGGAAGAAGCCAGAGCTGTTCAGAAAGAACCAACAGAGGTGCAGAAAGAGGCAAGAGTGGTGCAGAAAGGGGTAGGAGAGGTGCAGAAAGAGGCAAGAGAGATACAGAATGAGGCAGGTAGGGTGTAGAAAGGGGCAAGAGATCTGCAGAAAAAGCAAGAGAGGTGCTGAAAGAGGCAAGTGAGGTGCAGAAAGAAGCAAGAGAGGTGCAGAAAGAGCCAACAGAAGTGCAGAAAGAAGCAACAGAGGTGCAGAACGAGGCACAAGTGGTGCAGAAAGAGGGAAGAGAGGAATATAAAGAGGCAAGAGAGTTGCACAAAGAATGAAGGGGGTGCAGAAAGAGGCAGGAGGGGATACAGAAAGAAGCAACAGAGGTCCTGAAAGAGGCAAGAGGGGTGCAGAAAGGGGTAGGAGAGGTGCACAAAGAAGCAAGAGGGGTACAGGAAGTGTAGAAAGGGGTAAGAGATCTGTAGTTAAAGCAAGAGAAAGAGGCAAATGAGGTGCATAAAGAAGCAAGAGAGGTGCAGAAAGAGCCAATGGAAGTGCAGAAAGAAGCAACAGAGGTGCGGAAAGAAGCAAGAGCAGTGTAGAAAGAACTAACAGAGGTGAAATAAGAGGCAAGAGGGGTGCAGAAAAAGGTAAGAGGGTTGCACAAAGAGGCAAGAGTGGTACAGAAAGAGGCAGGAGGGGTGCAGAAAGAAGGAAGAGAAGTACAGAAAAAAGAAGCAGATGTGTTGAAAGAGTTAGGAAGTGTGCAGAAAGAGCAGGAGAAGTGCATCAAGAGACATCAGAGGTACAGAAAGAGGCAGGAGAACAGCAGAATGAATCAACAGAGGTGCAAAAAGAGGCAGTAGGGGTGCAGAACGAGGTGGGAGAGGTGCACAAAGAGGCAGGAGAACTACAGAAAGAGGCAGGAGGGGTGCAGAAAGAAGGAATAGAAGTATAGACAGAGACAAGAGAATTGCTGAAAGAAGCAATAGAGGTGTAGAAAGAAGGAAGAGAAGTGCAGAAAGAGGCAAGTGAGGTAAAGAAAGGGGCGAGATCTGCAGAAAAAGCAGCAGAGGTGCTGAAAGACTCAAGTCAGGTGCAGAAAGAAGGTAAGAGCAGTGTAGAAAGAAGCAAAAAAGTGCAGAAAGAAGCAACAAAGGTGCTGAAAGAGTCACAAAGTTTCCAGAAGGAGGCAAGAGAAGTGCAGAAAGAAGCAACAGAGGTGCAAGAAGAGGCACACATGATGCAGAAAGAGGGAATAGAGGTGTAGAAAGAGTCAAGAGAGATGCACGAAGAGAGAAGATGGGTGCAGAAAGAATCAAGAGTAGGGCAGAAACAGGCAAGAGAAGTGCAGAAAGAGGCAAGAGGATTTCTGAAAGAAGCAACAGAGGTGTGGAAAGAAGCAAGAAAAGTATAGAAAGATTCAAGTGAGATGCAGAAACAGGAATGAAAGGTACAGAAAGAGGGAAGACAAGTGCAGAAAGAGAAAACGGGGATACAGAAAGAAGCAAGACAGATGCTGAAAGAAGCATGGAAAGTGCAGAATGAAGCAACAGGGGTGCAGATAGAGGCAGGAGAAGATTTTTATGTTTGCTAAAAGATATGATTCAATGCGGGTGGCAACTGCAAATAAATGCATGGGCATGGCCACGAGTAATGTTGAAGACAGGACAAATCCAAGAGCTGTAGAATCCCCATCAGCCTCAGACCTTAGTTCAGCCGTGGAAAGTGGCTCTGAGTCAGATAACTTGGGAGTAAGGTTGGAGCTGAATTGTATCAAGCTCACTTTGGGGGAAGAATTGGAGATTTTAAAAAAGCAGCCGCAAGGATACCCTAAGACCACACAACAATGTGCCCGTCACAATAGGGCAAGAAGAAGAAGAAGGGGGTGCAGGCAAGCAAGGAGAAGGCGCCAAGAGACGTGGGAGAGGCAGAGCTCGCAGATAGAGGTTGAAGAAGGGGCCAGGCTCAATAAAGATTCAGTAGTCGGCCCCACCACCTCTAACAGCAACACCATTATTAATTTAGCAGGCATTGACCTTTCAGCGGCAGAGGAGCAGCTCTTATCATTAGGTTTGTCTTATTGCCTGAAGTCCAAATTTAGTTACACCCAAACCCGTGCTGACTAAGGGTGGGCGTAAAATTCGTTTTGCGGGCGAATTTGCGGATTTTCCGCGATTTCGCGATCCGCGAATCTCGCAAAATCGCGGTAAAATCCGCGAATCAGCGGGGACGAATTTTCAGCCAAGCAAGGGTTACAGCAGCAGGTGCAAAAGTTGAACCTAATTTCTTTGTAACCTTTTACAAAAGGGTTACAAACAAATTAACTTCAACTTGGACACCTGCTGCTAATTGCTTCCTGGAGCCTCGTTGCCTACTTGCAACTATTCTCTGACCCTGCTCGGACCCTTGAAGCAGGGTCAGAGAATAGTTACAAGTAGGCAACGAGGCACCTGTCCAAGGAATTAAACCTCATCAGGAAGCACTTACAGATATAAAAAACAGGAAGAAGGGAGAGGATGGCAAATACACCCATTTTGAGTTGTCAGGAGGGGTTAAACTAAGAGACCTTTACAGCACAATTTTCATATGCATTTTGCTAAAAATAAAAAGCTGTATGTTCTGTAGGGGCAACTCAGGAATCTGGCCCTTCAGAGATCCGGACTCTCTTTCTTTCTCTCGTTCTCTCTCTCCCTCTCTCTTTCTCTCTCTTTCTATCTATCTATCTATCTATCTCTCTCTCCCTCCCTCTCCCATAAACGACTGCATGGGAAACTTCGCTATGCAAGCGGCTCGCGAAGATGCAAAAAGCCCCGCGAACATGCAAAAAACCCCGCGAACACGCAAAAAACCCGCGAACACGCAAAAAAACAAAAATCCGCAAATTCGCACAAATTCGCAAATTTTGCGGATCGCGAATTCGCAAATCCGCAAATTTGTGGATCGCGAATTCGCAAAATTCGCCCATGCTTAGTGCTGACATATACAGGTTTATACAGAAACTGAAGTTAAAGAAATTTAATCAACAACGGGGGCCCAGGGGGGAGTGGAAGAAGCAGAAATAACACAGAACCTTGGGTTGCAAGGACTAGTTGGGGCAGATTATGAGCTGCTACATGACATGCAACAATTGGAAAGAGGAAAGGAAGTTGTGAGAGATCTTCCCTGCTCCTCCCAAGAAATATCCGTATTGGGAGAAGAAAACGCACAGCCAACGCAAGTCCAAGGGACTAATCTCAAGCCTAGAACTCCTTTTAAACTAAAATCTAAGTTTGTACCCATTATGGCACGGGACTCAATAGATGTTTTTAATGAACAGTTGATAGCACAAGTAAAAAGACTCAACATTGTCACCAGAAATTCAAAAAGGAAAATTACCAATCATGAAAGGAAATACTGGCAGCTTGTAAATTGAAGGATAATCACCAAATTATAATACGAAACTCAGTTAGAGGAGGGAATTTGGTGTTGTGGCCTTTAAAGATTACTTGGAGGAGACGTACAGTCAACTTAACAACATTGAGTGCTATAGAAAGGTTTTACTGACTAAATACAAGAACACCCAGGAAGCATTGTTTGCGCAGTAATTGGCCTGGAAAAGTATTGGGCTACTCAATTGGGAAGAATTCAAATATCTTAAGAAGGAATATCCTATGGTCCCGGTAATTTATTTCATACCAAAAATCCATAAAAGTATCGAAAAAACACTGGGTCGTCCCATAATTGCTGCATGCGATGGCCTTTTGGAAAACCTTTTGAGATATATAGTCTTTTTCTTGCAGGACTTTGTCAGAGGCCCAAAATCATTTGTGCAAGATACAAGTGACTTTCTGAGAAAGATACAGAATTTAAAATGGAAGTCTACTTATTTATTGTTAGCACTTGATGTGTCCAGTTTGTATACGTGCATTAAGAACAAAGATGGTATGAGAGCAATTGAGTTCTTCTTATTGAACAGGCCCATCATCTACTTCCAGCATTCCAATATGTTGCTCAAAATGTTAATATTCTGCTTGGAAAATAACTTTTTCTTATTTGATGGAAAGATGTTTCAGCAGACTCAGGGAGTTGCCATGGGGGCCAGCTTCTACCCCAGTTACGCCTGTTTATTTATGGGCTGGTGGGAGGAGCTGGTCCTCAGACACCAACATTAGTAAATTTGCTGTTTGGTAACATGGCTGCGCTATATTGATGATTTATTTATAGTGTTGGATGGGGATTTTGAAAGTGCTGTTGAGTTTATTGAAAAATTGAATCATAACACAGTTAACCTACATTTTACAGCCGAGATAAGCAAGGAAATGGTCACATTCCTGGACGTAAGAATCCAGGTTGTGGATAATGAATTAACTACTACCCTGTATCGTAAGCCTTTATCTGGGAATTCACTCCTAAATGCCACCAGCGCGCATCCGTCTCATTTAATTAAGAGCATCCCATACGGAGAAATGCTCCGTATTTGACGGATATGCAGCAGAGAGGATGACTGTAATAACAAGCAAAGGGAGCGTAAAGGTTTTTAGATAGGGGGTATAGCTCAGATGGTATTGAGTCAGCGATTGTCAATCTAAATCGTTGGCGAGACAGGATTTCTTGAAGTACAGGGAGAAATGGAGCAGTTTGAATCAACATGAAGAACCCATAAGACTAATCCTTGGTTTTTCACTACAAGAGAAACAGATCAGGGAGATAGTCAGAAAGAACTGGCCGATCATCAAGGGGGATCCAGTAATAGGGGGGTTACTGCCTAACAAACCATCAGTAACCTTCAGAAAAACACACAGTATGGGTTCATCACTGGTCAGGAGCAATATTGAAACAAGAACAAAGAGCTTGTGGCTTATGGCAAGAAAGGGGTTCTATAAGTGCTCTGTATGCAAGGCGTGCCAATACGGTATAAATACTACCACTTATACCACAGCATTTAGCCCTGAAATTTGCTAAATCGATCAACACCTCACGTGCAAATCTGATTATGCGGTTTATGTGCTCACCGGCAGTTGCAATTTAAAATATGTAGGGAGCACTAAATTACCAGCACATAAGAGGATTCTTGAGCATATTCACGCTATTTGCAACAATGATGAGAATTACCCAGTTGCACGGCTCGCCATAATAGCGATCCCAAACAATTGAAATATTATGCATTCGACGCTGTTACATCACAGAAAAGAGGAGGTGACAGAGAGTCTAAATTGAGGGGATTGGAAACGACTTACATCTTGCAATTTGACTCTAAGCACCCGAAGGGGCTGAATACTAGCGAAGATTTGTACACTTTCTTATAACGTGGGTTAACATAACTTAGTTGGAAACTGTGTGTTAATGTCTATTGATACTAAATTGAAGGCCTAAGGGTAATACTAGCTCAATGAAATATAGAATGCTTATTGATTCCACCAGATGTGAAAATTTTAATTTGTAGAAGAAATTTTAGGATGGTGATATTTATATATTTATGATATTAAGGATTGGTTTTAGAAATCATTTAGTAGAAGGTATATTTTTATACTTCTGGGCAATAATAGTAATTTTCTGATGGATCAACCTAGAATATGTAATGTATTTATTATGTCCTGAAACTATTTTGCACTTTAAACTTTATTGCATTTTTGCACAAAAACGATAGTCACTTTACCGACCACCCTAACAAAAACTTCAGAGTGTTTTAAGTCTATTAATTTATTCACTTAATACAAATTGCACTGATTTAAGTTTAGCACTTGGATAAGTTTTATTATTTTTAACATAGTTTGAAACTCAAGTGTTTTATGCATTTATGCTGTTATTCTTGGTATTCAATTTTATACTAAAGATTCCTTTTGTATATTCAGAGGAATTTGAAGATTCTGAGGTCATTATTACATTATGTTCGATATTTGTGACCTAGAAAAATGTATATATAAAAAAATGTATATACTTGAAGTATTTCTTCTATGTTTATGGAATTGCTGCACTCCACTTGCACTTTAAAATGCGATGTAAAATGCCAAAGAGTTGTCATGCGATCAAGGGAGGGATCTCCCGAAACGCGTAATGGCGGCACTGGCGGAATAAATATTTGCACTTGAATATTGGGTCCACGCTTGTCTGTTCGTGTACAGAAGAGAAGTGAAGGCGGGTTGTAGTGATATATATATATATATATATATTAAAGCTCTGTGGTCGGAAAACCCGCAAGAATCAACACTCGTAGTAGGTCAAACCTTTTCCTCGGTTTATTGCACACAAATTATAAATCAACAGACGCGTTTCAGCACTTGCCTTCGTCAGTCATTTAAAAAAAACATCCATTTAGACACTTATTTAAACATTTATTCTTCCATCAACTTTTACATATACATATATAAAACAAATTTATTTTTCAAAAAGACACACATTTACTGGATGGTGTCATCAGTGATGTCATGAGTGATGTCACTGACAGTGTCATGAGTGATGTAATATGTGACGTCATCAGCAGTGCTTTGCACGCGCAAGTTATAGTGAGTCCAACTAACTATAACGTGGGAATTTCAATGGTTTTATGCGAGTAAAACTTCCTGCTAACTATAACTGGTGTGAAACCTATGTTTTTTTCAGTGAATTTAATAGGTTTTTTAAATGCTAATTCCTAACTATAACTGGTGTGAAACCTATGGTTTTTTCAGTGAATTTCATAGGTTTTTTAAATGCTAATTCCTAACTATATATAGGGCCTCAAACCTATGTATTTTTTAGTGTATTTCTAAGGTTATTTAATAGCAAATGTCTATAGCTAAAAAAGGTAATTTTTTAAAAAATAAATCCTATTTTGTATATTAATATAATACTTTTTTTTAAAGTATATTCATATATATATATTTTTTTTTTCAACCTGGAGCGCTCCCGGTGCGCTTACCTGTGCGCTCACCGGTGAGCGCAATGTTACGGCGCGCCCCGGGGCGCGTACCGGGGAGCGTCCCGTTAGCGCTATTGCCTTGAACGAAAACAACATCGTGACGTGTCGCGTAGCCGCATGATGCGTCATATGACGCATGGCGTAACCGCCCGAGCGCATACGATCGCGCAACGTAAGCGCCGCCGAGCGCGCCCTGGGGCACGCCCCTGGGCGTGTAGCGTAAGCGCGTCGGGTCATGTGATCTGAAAATAACACTTTTTATTGGTTCAGATCAGTTTTGGTTTCCAAATGATGAAAGCCCGGATCATGTGACTTGAAAATAAAACTTTTCATTGGTTCAGAACAGTTTTTTTTTCCAAATGATCAAAGCCCCCACCTCACTTTGTTATTTGAGTGAGGAAGACCTGCTTTTTCCTTACAGAGATGGCTACAGTCATATCAGCAGCTGGAGCATCTGCCCCACCACCACCACCATCAAAAAGACCACCAGAAGATAACATTGGTGGTCCAGAAGAAGAAGAGGAGGATGATGAAGAGGAGCAACAGACAAGGGAGTACCTGCCTGAAGATAATCCTCCATACAAACCAAAAGAGCACTTCATATGGGAGTTTTTCAAAATCCCAAGGGGATTTAAAAAAGTCAACGCTGCGAAGGTGACTTGTCTGATCTGTAAAGCTGAGATGTCCAGGGGGAACCCTAACAAAAAATATTCCTTTGGGAATCATACTATGATTCGGCACATGATGCGTTTGCATCCTAACAACTATTCTTCAGCAGAGCTAAGGGACCTCTGCAGTAAGCTACCCCAATCAACATCCAGAGCCTCAACATCAAAAGAACCCACTCCATCGGGTCCAGAGGCAAGGGAGACAGTCCCAAATATACAAACAAAGTTAAAGGATTACAAAATTGTTTGTATATATTGCAACAAAACAATTAGTTACGGTCAGTAAAGCATCACACTAATTAATGTTGCTATTGATAACCACAAATGCCAGAGGAAACCATAATTTTTCCTGATTTTTTTTCTGCTCCAGTTGAGCCATTTTCAATTCCCTGTTTTTTGTTTCTCCCCAAAGAAAATACAAAAAAAATTAAAACTGTTCAGAAAAGCCAAAAAAAGTAAAAAATGTTCATAAAAACAATAAAAAAATATAAAACAACAAAAAGAAGAAAAAAACAGTTCTTTTTAGAACTACCTCAAATTTATAAAAAAAGGCTAAATTAAAAAAAAAATCTGTTTTTCTTTTTCCCCATGGTACGCTCCCCGGTACGCTCCCCGGTGCGCGTACCGGCGCTCCCCCGCGCAAATCGAAAAATATATATTTTTTTTTGCCCCACGGGGCCCTTTTATAGCCCCAACATCAAACCTAGGGGGTCGGGGGGGTCTACTCTGCCCCCTTATGGTCTTTTTGCCCCTTTTTTTTTGCCACCTCTTGTGTCTCAATCCTATGTTTACAAACACCCGATAGCCAATCAGCTTTCCACGCGCAAGTCGCGTGGCACGCCCGGTGCGCTCCCCGGTGCGCGTACCGGGGCGCTGCCATAGATATATATATTTTTTTAACCTAAATTACTCAAAAACCACTGGAGCACATATCTTGAGACATAACAAAGGCACATAGGGCTACCAGTCCCTACAATTTTGCCAAGTTTGGTGGAAATCCATTCAGCCGTTCGGGCTAAAAGTGAGGTCGACCGCCCTATGGAAATTAACATGGGGAAAACACGTTTTGGGACCCCCCTTTTATCTCGGACCCCGCTTGACAAATCCCCCCCAAACTTCCAAGGAAGGACCGGAGCTCCGCGAGGCAAATTTGAGGAAATTTTCAGGCAGATTCGTCAACCGGCGCCAAAGTTATTCACAATAGAATTTTGAGATTTTGCATTGAAAAAAATCCTAACTATAACTACCTACTGGCGACCGCCAGTAGGTAATATATATATATATATATATATATATATATATATATATATATATATATGTATATATATATATATATATATATATATATATATATATATATATATATATATATATATATATATATATATATATTCACTGAAAAAACCATAGTTTTCAGCCATGTTATTGTCAGGAATTAGCATTAAAACCTTAAAAATTCACTGAAAAAACCATAGGTTTCACCCATGTTATAGTTAGCTGGACATTTTTCTCATCCAAATCCATTGAAATTCCTCTGTTATGGTTAGTTCAGCTAACTATAACTCGGCCGCCCGCAATGCACTACTGATGACGTCACATATTACATCACTGATGACATGGTTAGTGACATCACTCATGACATCACTGATGACATCTCAAATGACATTACTGATGACATCATTGATGACATCATCGTTGTGAAAGAGTGGCAGACCTCCTCTCAGCATAATATAACCCTTGATACAGACATTGAAAAATAGAAACTAAAATTTCTTGACGAATTTCGTTGCCCCCGCTGCATCACATTTGGCGATGCAGCGCGGGTAACGAAATTCGTTTTGTTTTTTTCCGGTACTTACCTGACATTGTCCATATCCCGCATTTTACAACCCCTTACCCTGCCCCTCCACTGCCTGACGTCACTGCCCGGCGTAACGCCCTGCAAGAGCCGTGGCTGCTTAAATGCAATCGCAATTTAAGGAATCTCAATTTAGAGATTCCTTAATTGCGATTTTTGCATTTGGGATGATGCATCCCAAATGCAAAAATACCGGTCACAAATGGAAAGATTCTGAGAATCTGCCCGTTTGCGACAGTGTTTTTGCTTGATGCAACTTCTTTAAAATACTCGTAAACACCAAAGAGGGTTTTCAAGGATAACCTTTATGAACGTCTACCAAATAAATCTATAGTTCCCGTCGGAAGGATATTGCTGTTTGCATATCATTTTGTCTCACCACTACTATGGTTCTAACACGCTTGCTCTGAAACCTATAATTGGTTTTTAACCCCAATCCTAATACAAACAATTACGGTTCTTTTTAATAGTTGTGACAGCCCCATTGCTCACATTTTAAAATCATTGCAACATGTACAATAATTTGCAAACTAACTTTTCAATGGTTAGCATTGCTATTATGAGGGCTAATATACATCTTTTTTACATTTACTGTCTATTGAAAAGTATTGTGGTGCCTGCAACCAAAAAGCTTCAGCAACTTATACAGAAAACTTTATGGTAAGGATCTTTTCTCAGTTGCATCCACTATGTTGGAAAGCTGACTATGCACCGTCAGGGATGTGTTATTCCTATAGCCAGACGCACAGGACATATTGTTTGGGGTCAAGGGCAACAACTTTTCATGTGTATTGTGTCTTTGGCACAAGTAGGCCCAACTCCTAGCAGCACAAACCCTTTGGCTGCCAGTTAGCAGTACCAAATAATGGGTCAGAGAAGGGCACTGTCTGCAGTTAACATAATATGTTTGTCCATATGTTAATGCTGTTCAAACCTATATTTATGGTTCATTAATTGAATGCCTTTAATACTCAGGTGCGCACTCGAGGTAAATGTTTTAACCTCTGAGTGCACAACTGTCAGTGGCTCCAGTATATAAAAGCATGCAGCTCTGAAACACGCCTGACCCACGTATGCATATCAGAAACTCTTGCACCTCTCAATGTTCAGCATCATATATTTATTGGGGCCAGTGCCATCAAGATTTCACATTTATTTTGTCCTTGGAACAAGTAGTCCCAGGCCCTGCAACACCAATCCTTCAGCTGCCAATTTACAGTAAAACCGCGGAGGTAATATTTGTGTCCATATGTTAATGACCTTCAAACTTGTACAACATTGATGCAAAGTCATTTTTCATTTAGATACTTTATTCGGTTTGTAGTAGATAAAACCATAAAAGCAGTATTACCACCAACAATACAATACATGATTAAAACAGAGATCCAAGTGCCATAAGTTATACATATAAAAAACAATTACATATAAAAAGTTAAAAAAATATAAAACACAGCCATTAAGGAACAAAATATAAAGTAGCAGTAGTTTGGCATATACTTAATTCATCCGACTTTTTCTAAGTTTTATAGCTGATTTTAAAAAAACAATCAGGAATAAGGTGCTCTCAGGCTTTAGCAATTGTAAGTGGCAGAGGGCTGGACGGACTTGGGTAAAGTTCTGTACTCTAAACAGGGGTTTTAAAAAAGACCTCCGTGGTATCCCATAAAGGGGGCATACAAATAAAAAGTGTACCAGGTCCTGCGGAGACACATTGTCGCAGCCGCAGGACGGTAACACTTGGCCCTTATGGCAGCCACTGGGGATGGCTGGTGGTAGTAGTCTAGGCGAAACCTAATGCAAAGTCATTATTATTAGTTAGAGTGACTGTTCCAAATAAATGTTGTAAGCTCAGACTGCACTACTGACAGTTTTTCTAGTAAAAAATGTGTACACACATTTCCAAAGTTTAGCACTATGAGGCTATGTATACTGCTCCCAGAATGCTCTGCGATTTGATGCAAATAATTGCAGAAGCTTAAAAGCAAGTTTGATAATATTTTGCTTTAAAAAAAATTGTTCATAAAAATGAGAAAGCAGGAAAAAAACATTTTGCCAAACTACTATAAAATTTCTGTTACCATTTTTTTTGCAGCATCATTTAATAACGTGTTAATCCATGCTAGTATTTCCCAAAAATATTCATTATGGAAAATCTCTGTAACTAATTTCAATAAGATTATGGGAAACAAATTCAACAAGCATTGGCAAACACAGTAGGTCTGAAATTGATGGTCACCTTTTTACTTTTGTCATTGTGTGACTCATTTTGGCATTGTGTTTGTAAAACGTTATTGGCATGTAAGCTGCTGCGCCCTCACTATTATAACAAACTTTGGCAAAAGCAAAAAATATTTTTGGTTTTAAAAAGCACAAACTTACACAGTAGTTACTAGCACTGAACAAAACTATGTTGTGTGCCGATATGCTCCTTGTGAAACAGCATAATGCTGTGACTCACAGTGAAGCCATCCAATACAAAGACAGAGATACAGAGAGAGACAGGAGAGAGAGCAGAGTGGATGAGAGTGGAGGGGAGAGAGAGAGAGAGAGAGAGAGATGTAATAAGCGCAAAAGTTCACGGTTAATGCCAGACCAAATTAGGGGCCCAATTATTCAAGAAAGTCTCAAAAGTGCACCCATAGTATATGTCCTAGCATTAAGTGCAGCTATACAGCTTTTGTGAATTCCCAAAAATGTACACAAGTAGGACAATAAATAGTACTCCTAGAAAATATTTGTGAACTACATTTTAACATGAACAACTTTGCATGTGTAGATTTGCTCATGCGAAAATCTGAATGTTTACAAATTCACTTTTCCTCCAACACCTTTTTTCCCAACTCTTGAAGAAGGTTGATGTCTGCCATTGTCGGGAAGAAATTTCCAACATTCTTCACTATGACAAAAGATTAGAAAAAGTTGTTAAAAACGCTTAAAACATGGAAGTTAGTGTGTTTGCACAGACTCAAAAGGCCATTCTGACCCTGGAACTATGTTTACCATGCAAATACATATAAAGTTTTTATTTCAAAAAGCTATTCACTTTAAACAATGCAATATTAATTACAACATACTTTTCACTTTCTTCTCAACAGGCCCAATGTTTCAAATGCAGCAGATGACTCCCCCTTCAATTCATAAAAGCAAATGCCTGTATATGTAAAAAATTTCTTAATTTTGTTGAGTCTAAACACACCTTTTGTATTAGGACTATGGAATAGTGGCATAAAAATATATTCATTATATTGTCAGATATCTACCTTGGTGATAGTGGAATTACCACTACTTTTTAGACAACCATTCAACAATAATGTGTAGAGGAGCTGTGTTGATTCTGCACCTTCAAAGAGGAAGATTTAAATTTATATTTCAACAGGTAAACAAAATAATTACTCAATTTCAAAAAGAAAATTAAGTAGTACCCTGCCACTAGTCCTAGAGGTGGATGTAGAATTCAACCGTTCTGTCAGGATCCCTATTGCAACTGTCTTTTGTACCCTTTTTCTTGCCTGTACCGTACCACTGATGGTACCAATATGTGGGTATTGTAGAGTCGTAGCATTTTACTCTGTGCTGTACCAATGCTCTTGTGCTGTACCAAAGCTTGTTTGAGCTGTATGCTTATTTGAATCTTTTCCTCTTGCCAATGCTAGTTGCAACTCGCTTGTTAGATCTTTGCGTGTTACCGCTTTACCAATGCTTGTTGGCCCCAGGGCTTCTGAAGTTTTTGTTTGAATTTGCTGCTGAGGTCTTTTTTCCCTCTGCAGCCCCTGTACCTTCAACTGGGACTATAAAGGATGCCACGCCCTGGTCTCCGTGCGGATTATTCTTTGCCGGTTCCCGAGTTCGGAGGTCTCCTGTTTCCTGTCTTCGTTCCTGCGCTGAGGACTCCTCCGCTGTTCCAGTTTCCAGATTCCTTTGAATGGTAGTAATCTACCACGAATATCCGCTTGCTGAAAACGCAGGTAGGATTTATCCTTTTCTGTTCTTGGTGCCGAGTCAAGAATTGCCGGCTGGTGATTCCTTCAAGGGCGCTCGTCAGACATCGCGCGAAGGGCGTTTCCCTGGCAACTTTATATGCTTTGGCTTACCGAACGATGTCATTTAACTCTTACTGCTGAATCCAGACTTTGCCTGATTATCTTTCACTTCAGTTTCATTTTTGACGCCTGAGACAGTATTTTAAAAGTGTCAAGGAACTTGGTTCTCATTCAGACTTCTTTGGGATTTTTCAGTCGGTGCTGTGGAATTAACAGAGTGGCTACAATATTATGTTGAATCTTAAGTCATGCTGAAGTCAAACTTTATATTGTTATATTGAATCTTAAGTCATGCTGAAGTCAAACTTTATATTGTTATGCTGTGAGATTAACAGTGATTAGCCTTTCAAGAACCTTTCATGAGAGTTGAATAATAATGTGGATTGCGAATTGAAACCTTTGATCTCTCAGTGAGGCTAGAGCTGAAGCTCCTGTTATTATTTTATAACTGTGCCATCTTGCTTAACTGATTATAAAACTTCTTATTTGAATGTCAACCATTCTTTTGCTTCTTTAGTAGGATGATATTGGTTCCAAGTTATTTCTATTATTGAAACTCACTTTATCTGGTCAAAGCTAACTTACTAAGTGCAGAGTCAGAGCTGCTGGAAGGTGGGTTGTTGGGAACTGCTTCTGAGGAACTCAAGAGAGCCTAAACAACTAGGACCCTGACAGAATAATCCGCCCACGAATTTAGTTCCTCCCGAGCAGTATCCAAATGGAAGCCACCATGAATGACCTGTGTGCAATGATAGGGAACTTACAGACGGAATTACAAGTTAGTAGAAATGAAACAGCAACTTTAGCCAATAAGGTAACTCACTTACAGTCACGCTTAGACTCAGCACCGTCATTGGGTCAACTCCAAGCAAATGTATATAGTTCATCACCTTCTGTGTCAGTTACTGTTCCTACTACTGTTCCGTTGGCCCAGCCTGAGAGGTTCGCTGGGGAACCTAACAAATTTCAGACCTTTTTAACCCAGGTTCAGTTACATTTAATGGTAAAGCCAGCTTCATTTCCAAATGCTCAATCACGAATCGCCTTTTTGATTTCCTTTCTGAGTGGTGACGCAGCTATGTGGGCAGTTCCTTTGGTACAAGCGGATGATCCTCTGCTGTACAATTGGGTGCAGTTTAAACGTGAATTTGAAAGAATATTTGATAGCCGTACTATAACTGGATCAGCTGATAGAGAACTGTTAGAATTAAGACAGGGGAATAAGGAGCTAATACACTATCTTACTCAATTCAACCGCCTTGTAGCAGAGACTGATTGGCCAGAAGCTAAAAGGGCGGCTCTTTATTATCAAGGGCTTAAAGATGAATTGAAAGACCTTATAGCACCAATTGATTCTCAACCTCGAACTTGTGCAGATCTTATAGCTCTTAGTCTTCGTTTGGACCATCGAGTAGCTGACCGCAAAGGTGATAAAAGAAGAACAGACGTCCGAATCTTTTCTAGAGCAAAGGAAAGATCACACCCAAATAACCCGGAAGTTACTGAGCCCATGGAAATCGGAAGTCTGAGGAAACCCTTAACTTCAGAAGAAAAAGAGACCCGGCGAAAAAATGGTCTTTGCCTCTATTGTGGAAAAAAGGGGCACTTCGTTAGAGAATGTTCGCTTAAACCTAAGAACTCTTGGCCTCGAGACAAAAAGGAAATTAAGTCGGAAAACTAGAGAACTCGAATTTGGATCAGGAGACTTTTTCGAGTTGGCTATCTCCTCCTGAACAGTTTGTTGCAAACACCTTACAGTTAACAGTGCCTCATTTGACTTTGAATGTTTTCTTTAGCTTGCCCAATCTGAAACAAATTATGGTGGCAGTAATGATTGACTCAGGTGCCACCGGAAATTTTATTGATTCCAAGTTTATTGCAAAGACACACATACCTATAATTACGAAAGAAAAACCCGAAATCGTCTATATTGTTATGCTGTGAGATTAACAGTGATTAGCCTTTCAAGAACCTTTCATGAGAGTTGAATAATAATGTGGATTGCGAATTGAAACCTTTGATCTCTCAGTGAGGCTAGAGCTGAAGCTCCTGTTATTATTTTGTAACTGTGCCATCTTGCTTAACTGATTATAAAACTTCTTATTTGAATGTCAACCATTCTTTTGCTTCTTTAGTAGGATGATATTGGTTCCAAGTTATTTCTATTATTGAAACTCACTTTATCTGGTCAAAACTAACGTACTAAGTGCAGAGTCAGAGCTGCTGGAAGGTGGGTTGTTGGGAACTGCTTCTGAGGAACTCAAGAGAGCCTAAACAACTAGGACCCTGACACGTTCTACATAAAATAGAATTGGATGTCACTAAGTACAAAGTATTTCTGTATTATGGAAGCCCTAATGCGTCCCTTAAAGATTCAACCGAAGTCCAAACACATACTAACTGGAACACACCAACCATTAGTAACCTGTAAAATTTGCCAAACAACGCTTTCAAGGTGTGATCAATCCAAAAAATACTCCTTTGGCACATCAAATATAGTACAAAACACATAAACCACTTGCACCCCAAAAACTTTGCTTGAGCTGCAACACAGAGATTGCAGGACAACCACTTGTTGCTGCACCAAGCACATCAACAGCTGCAACACCATCTTTAGCAAACAATGCATAATCGCATATTGATCTTGAGTTTCGTAAACTTAAATTTCTAAGCATTTGTTGTGATTACTTTTGTGTTATGCAAACAGTATATCAACCTCATCAAAAACAAGAAACAGGAGCAGCGCTGTCCTCAACATTAGTTATTAGACATTTATCAAGCTTTTTTGTTGTAAAAACTACCCAGTCCGAAGGCAGTTGAAAATGTGCACACTTGCTGCCTTTCGTGGCTGGTGTTATCAATTATTCTTGAATATTGGTAATTCTGATTCAAACTCGTGGCCCTTTATCGAGCCTTTTTGTTGAACCTACTACCCCGGCCGAAAGCAGAGAGAAATTTGCACACTTGCTGCCTTTCTTGGCTGGGGTTGTCAATTGCAGGCCCTTTATTGAGCCTTCTTCGTAACTATTACTCGTGTATGGCAGTGGGTAATTTGCGCACTTCCTGCCGTTCAGGTATAAACAAAAGTTTAACAGCCTGATTTATCAAGAACCCGTTTTGCGAGTCTATAATAGCGATTCATAAGGAATCGCTATTACAGGCTCGCAAAACGGGATTCATGTAGGAATCGCAAAAAAATATGCGATTCCTACATATTCCTTATTTGCAATTAGCAAATTGCTAATCGCAAATAAGGAATAACTCCCCATTCATTCCTATGGGCCAAAAGGCCCCTAGGAATGAATGGGGAGTATTCCTTATTTGCGATTAGCAATTTGCTAATCGCAAATAAGATAGCGATTTAAAGGGTGCCAGGGGTGTCCAAAGGACACCCTGTAGCACCCCTTAAATGCAAATTGAAACAGGTGTTGCACACACACATGTCCAAAGGACATGTGTGTGTGCAACATGCAACTTAGAAAAATGCTTTTAAAAGCATTTTTCTAAGTTTTCGCTATTTACCACGAGGTTTGACCTCGCGGTAAATAGCGGGCCGAAATTGCGAATTCGCAATTTTGAAATGGATGATGAATTGCATTTAAGGAATCTCAAATAGAGATTCCTTAAATGTAATTCCTCGCAAAATTGCGAAATCGCTATTACCGATTTTTGCATTTGGGATGAAGAATCCCAAATGCAAAAATAGAGCTCGCAAAGGGCCAGATTCTCAGAATCTGACCCTTTGCGAGCCGATTTCGGCTTGACGAATCAGGCTGCAGAAGTCTACCAATATTAAAAAAGAGCCAGTATAGTCTATGGTTATCAAATCTTCTGTTTGTTATTGTAATTCAAAGTACAGGCCCTTTCTTGAGCCTTCTTGGTAACTACTACCCGTGAATGGCAGTGGGTAATTTGCGCTTTTCCTGCCATTCATGTATAAACAAAAGCTTAAAAGTCTAACAATATTAAAAAAGAGCCAGTATAGTCTATGGTTATCAAATTTTCTGCTTGTTATTGCAATTCAAAGTACAGGCCCTTTATTGAGCCTTCTTGCTACCTACTACCTATGAATGGCAGTGGTAATTTGGACACTTTCAGCCTTTCATATTTTTTACATTATTCATCTACCACTTAATCAACACATCATCTACACGTACACACACCTAATTGCTGCTTTTCTTGGCAACGGTTATCAACTATTCTTCTATTTCATATCTGTATTCAAAGTGAAGGCCCTTTATCGAGCCTTTTTCATGTAGATACTACACTGCCAGAAGGAAGTGGGAAATTTCTGCACTTACTGCATTTCTTCACAGGGGTTATGAACTATTGTTCAATTTCATATTCCTATTCAAAGTGCAGGCCCCTTATCGAGCCCTTTTTCTTCAATCAACTACCACGGCCGAAGGCAGTGGGCAATTTGAACACTTGCTGCTTTCCTTGGCCGGGGTTACCAATTATCCTTCTTCTAATACAAATTCAAAGTGCAGGCCCTTTATTGAGCCTTCTTGGTAACTATTACTCGTGAATGGAAGTGGGTAATTTGCACGCTTCCTGCCGTTCATGTCTATAAAAAAGCTAAACAAAAGTATACCAATATTAAAAAAGAGCCAGTATAGTCTTTGGTTATCAAATCTTCTGTTTGTTATTGTAATTCAAAGTACAGGCCCTTTATTGAAACTTCTTGGTAACTACTACCCGTGAATGGCAGTAGGTAATTTGCACACTTGCAGCCTTTCTTATTTTTTACATTATTCATCTAACACTCAATCAATACATCATCTACACATACACACACCTATTTGCTGCCTTTCTTGGCTGCAGTTATCAATTATCCTTCTTCTAATACAAATTCAAAGTGCAGGACCTTTAATCAGCCTTCTTGGTAAATATTATTCGATAATGGCAGTGGGTAATTTGCACACTTGCGTCCTTTCTTGCGTCCTTTCTACCGCACAGTGTGTGTACTTTGTGCACTTGCTTAACTCCGTATATGAGATACCATATTCTCAGGCTCCCACTGCGGAATCCAACTCACAGTCTGTAATGGACTGGAAAACCAAACACCCATTTACTTTACAAAGCAGTGGGTTGCTTTCACATCTGCTACTTTTCTTCCTTTTTACCTTATTCTGCATCCACTACCTGAAACACACGTACCTCCTAACTTTCTTGCAGCCTTTGCCAAGTATTATTCTAATTCAAAGTAGAGTCCCTGAAATGGGCCTGGTGTAATTTTTCAGCCCTACCGCCCACAATGGTAACTTAATGCACTTACATTGCTTCCTTCGATGTTGTACCCATTTCTTATGCTCCCACTGCAAAATTCGATGCCCCATCCGTATAATGAGTTGTAAATCCAAAGATCCACTTCCCTGACAACGCAGTGGAAAGTTTGCGCGTCGGCAGCCTTTCTAATTTTTCACCTTTTTTATCTTACACTCAATCAACACATCATCTACACGTAACACACACCAACATGCTCCCTTTTTTGTCCCCAGTTATCAATTATTTTTCAATTTCATATTCTGATACAAACTCGTGGCCCTTTATTGAACCTTTTTATTGTACCTACTACCCCAGTCAAAGGCACTGGCATATTTGGACACTTACTGCCTTTCTTGACTGGGATTATCAATTATTGTTCAATTTCATATTGTGATTCAAAGTCAAGACCATTTATCACGCATTTTTCATATGGATGCTGCACTGGCAGAAGACAGTGGGAAATTCGTACACTTGCTGCATTTCTTCGCAGGGGTTATGAACTATTGTTCCATTTCATATTCCTATTCAAACTGCAGTCCCTTAATCAAGCCCTTTTTATTCTATCAACTACCCCGGCCGAAGGTAGTGGGACATTTGCACACTTGCTGCCTTTCTTGGCTGGGGTTATCAATTATCCTTCTTGTAATATAAAAATAAAGTGCAGGCCCTTTATTTAGCCTTCTTGGTAACTATTACTCATGAATGGCAGTGGGTAATTTGCGCACGTACTGCCTTTTTTGGCTGGGGTTATCAATTATCCTTCTTGTAATACAAATTCAAAGTGCAGGCCCTTTATTCAGCCTTCTTGGTAACTATTATTCGAGAATGGCAGTGGGTAATTTGCACACTTGCTTCCTTTTTTGAGTCCTTTCTACCGCACAGTGTGTGTACTTTGTGCACTTGCTTAACTCCTTAGATGAGATACCCGTTTCTCAGGCTCCCACTGCGGAATACGACTCACAGTCTGTAATAGACTGGAAAACCAAACACCCATTTCCTTAACAAGGCAGTGGGTTGTTTCCACATCTGCCACCTTTCTTCCTTTTCACCCTATTCTGCATCCACTACCTGAAACACACATACCTCCTAACTTTTTTGCAGCCTTTGCCAAGTATTATTCTAATTCAAAGTAGAGTCCCTGACATGGGCCCGGTGTTGTAATTGTCCAGCCCTACCGCCCACAATGGTAACTTAATGCACTTATATAGCTTCCTTCGATGTCGTACTCATTTATTATGCTCCCACTACAAAATTCGATGCCCCATCCGTATAATGAGTTGGAAATCAAAAGATCCACTTCCCTGACAACGCAGTGGATAGTTTGCGCGTCGGCAGCCTTTCTAATTTTTCACCTTTTTTTTATCTTCCACTCAATCAACACATCATCTACACATAACACTTACCAACTTGCTACCTTTTTCGGCTCCAGTTATCAATTATTTTTCAATTTCATATTCTGATTCAAACTCGTGGCTCTTTATTGAACCTCTTTAGGTCTCGCAGAGAGACCTATTGGGGTGAAACCAGAAAGTTAAACCAGGCGGATTGCGAGTGCGGATTTCCAACAGTTCACGTGAAATCACGTGACCACAAGCACGCGCATTTCCGCACATTACCCCACATCAAAGCCTCAGCCTCCCTCCCACAGGCTTCCCCAGCGCGCTTGTCATAATTGCATCAGACCCGACCTTACCATTTGCTCATGTGCTTCCCCGCCCACTGCTTCATACTTCACGGCCGCCGGCCGTGACTCGCATTGTCCGAGAGCTTCAAAGCTCCCCTGGGCTTCTTACTTTCATCCCCCTTCCTGGCTCTACCAGTATCGCCACCCCGCAGCGCGCGCTCGGCCTCACTTCTCCTCCCCCCTAATAAGATACCTGCTGTTTTCACTTCTTTCACGGCCGCAAGGCATTGCTTCAAAGGCTAACCTAGTCTCCCTGTCTCCCCTTACATTTAATCATGCATTTCTTCATATTATTTAAAACGTTACTTTTACTCCGTGCCATAAAACGTACCTGTTCCCAGTTTGTTTTAAATTATTTTAAAACAAACTGTCTCACCCGAGAATGTTGTCGCGCCCTCACCTCCACTCAAATTGCAGTCTCTCTCGCTCTCTATCTCGCGGTCTCTCTGCACTCTCCGCCCCATCTTAGACCGCATGTTCATAAACTCTTTATTTCTTTCGGGCTCCTGCCCCCCTGCCCGCCCCAACCACTCTCTCACAATTATTATATAGCGCTTGCTACAGTTGTGCCTTTTCTTTGCACTGCAAACAGCATGCGTTAATATTACAGGACGCACTCATACTTCATGTATCGGCTTCAGATGCCTTTACGGCGAGTGAGGCCCTCGGAAAAAACGAATTCTGCCCCGATTCGTATTAACTATCCCTATCAAAGTAAAAACACATCGGATCGGACTCCGAGCATTCAAATCTTATGCTATGACACTATGAACCTAATTCTTCCTGGGTCATCTTTTGAAGCTTCTGTGTGAGTGCGCCAAGAGGCCCGGTCTGATGAGAGGCTCTAGAAATAAAGGATATCATTACACAGTCGGCTGGTAAATTTGACTCGAATTGTCTGATAGTACAGCCCCTCACGAGTACAAAACGATAAAATCCGAAGTTGGCGCTTTAAGGCGCCCCGAAGCGGAAAATAGTGCTTTCTAACATTGCTTAAACATACCTAATAATTCTGCCGTATTCAGGGCCAATGGTTCGTAGTATTCTTAATACAATAATGTGCAATTTCCACTTGTTTCCCCCGCCTTAATTATTTCAAGCACTAAACACTTTTGATTCCTCAGACCACAGGCTGTAGAAAGCTCAGTGGTTTAACACACCTTCGTTGTTTGTGTCAGAGAGCGTGACTCACACTGGACGACTCAGCCTTTCATCCTTCAGAGCTAGATAACATGAGTATCAAAGTCACGAGATGGGTTATAAGTCTATTTTCTTTTAAATCAACAGAAGGCTCTTCCATGTCACGTACGTCCTCCAAAATGTAAACATCGTTGACCGCAATAATGGTTTCCAAAAGTGCTACAAAGCAGTTCTAGGGAGCAGGCGCTATTTGTAAGCAGCGCTGTTCCGTGGCTTGCAAGTGACCTGTGTGGCGCAGCCCTCTGAACTGCACTCCGGTGACTTTAAAGAAAGACATGTGACATAATGAGGCCCAGAGGTGAGCCACGCAGGCCTGGGGTATTCATTAGTGAGGCCCGAGGGCCATAACTCACGGGGAGCGGGCGGCAGCCTCTCCCTGACCAGGGAACGCCAGGACTTTATTCGGAGCCTGCATTCCCAAAATGTATATGTGTGTGTATATATATATTGAATATTCCAAGATCTTTCAATATGTTATATCTCTGTGCGTTTCAGACAAGTGACATCACCTTTTCAGTTATGGTTGAGTCACGCTTTATATTAAATTCATTTTGAAATGTTCCTTAAACATTGTGCTGCCATGTGGTATCGGGTTCCCAAGGCCTACATGCTCCGTAGATAACCCACTTACACTGAAAGAACTGCTGGCACGGAAACTGAAAAGTACAAAGAACAAGTTTATTAAGACCCCATGGGGTGGTGGTACATTCCTACAGCACCCTTTGGCAATGCAAGAAGTATCACACCGAACGTTAGTGTGAGTCCCTCTTTTATACAATTTACAAGCAATAAAAAGATAGGCGGCACAAGGTTACAGAGTTTATGTACATATATGGTCATTTTTGGAGCACAGCCAACTCATGGGAGGGGTTACAACCCCACTGGTCAGTTTGGCGGCACATTCCTGAGGGGTGACTGGTCAGTTGGAACTGCGCATGTACAGGCTTGACCGTTGCTAAAAATAGCCTGTTGCTGGGCAAAGTCGAGTGGTCAGTGGTACGGACAACGGACCAAAGGGCATGCTGACCACGAGGCCGCTCATTCTCTAAAATGGCCGCCGTAACACAAAATGGCGTTTTCGAGTATAGTCAAGTTAAGGGGAAAAAACGTGTAGCACAGCTAAGCGCTAACTCGGCCATTGTCAAATTACGACAGACGACCCTTTTAGCGTTTAGCTGAAGCTACCTCATAGTGGACGTAATCGGGATGTTCATCTTCAATATCAATTAGCATTATTTGAGCTACTTCTTTATGAAGCATTATTTTGTTTTGAGCAAGAGCTCGTCTTGATGGTATGCAAGCAGATAAACACATGGAACATAAAGCTGGGCCACATTGTATACATAAACATACAAAGAACAGTATCCCAACAATGATACATAAAATCGTCAGCAATTTCCAACCCCAAGTGGTAAGCATCGACCAGAACCACCCTGAAAGAGTCCAAGTTCCATTGTCCGGGTGTATTTCAGCAGCTATTTTGTGCAATTTTGAAATGGCATCATAAACAGAAGGCGAATTATCTGGCACATACACACAGAAACTACTTCCGATAATTCTACATGCCCCCCCACGGTCAGCTAGAACCACATCTAGAACCATACGATTTTGGAGTGTAACAATCCTAGCAATTTGGAGTTCTTCTGTTATGTTCCCCAATGCAATAGCAGTATCATTGGCTACAGCCTCAACAACACGGGTCAGCCGTCGTATTTTCCGGCTATTCAATGCAGCCCCCACAAAGGAAAACAATCCCAAATTAAAGTCCACATATTGCTGTAAGGCAGTATCAGTCTGATCGATGTCATCCAAGGCCACAGCACGTTTAACACGATTTAGTACAAAGTCATGATAGAGAATATAATCATTATGGTACATTGGTGGGGCGATGAATACAGGGGGCAACACAAACGATACATAACATGTGCCTAACCATCCTAAAGGGAGCTGATGGTAACCTTTATTGCCACAAATAAAATACGTATTTCGGGATGCCACAAATGATATACCGTTTGGACTGTCAAATGTAAGTGTAGTGTTACATTCACTTTTCCCCACCGGGATTGTGCCTTTATTACGAATGCAAAGGTCTGCCTTAGTAGTGATGACATTAATAACATGTGTACTGGACATATTAATGTTCCTTTGATTGCTGTAAACACGAGGTGCAGACACATTATCGGGGTGGTACTCTTCCCATTCAAATCGAGTACCCTCAGCTCGTGGATACCCATCTCGGTCATGGTAGCAGACTTTGTTCAAACGGAAGAGCACCCCCCCTTTCGTTGGCCATCGTAAGGTGAAAAGAAGAGTGTACCAGGCGTTACAGGAACCATTATGCGAAAATGGGAGTGGAATGAGTGGAGTGCCCCCTTTCTTCTGATGGTCAGGCAACATCCCACACACCCAGCAATTTGAAGTGTTCGTCATATTGTGAGTATGATGCAAAATCTGAATAAAGCTATTGTTCAAATAAGTCTGTCGATGCCGTTCTTCATGGTAAGGCAAAGTGAAGTGAAAATGTTCAGATGGAGCCGGGGTAGTCGGCAGCAAATGTTCGCGTACAGGCACCACAAGTTCCACTACCCAGGCTATTACTGCTATCACCACGATTGTCAAGACAAACAGGATGGCACCAAGTATTCTTTTGTCTCTTGATGCAGAAGACGCCATAGTTCAAAGAGTTCACAATGTCTCAAATATATATATATATACCTTAAAAGAAAAATACGGTGCTGAGCTCCGAGGTAGCTGTTGTTTTCTTCTCCGGGGTCAAGACGGGTGTCGCTACTCTTGGCAGAACTGATCCCCCCCCCTTGAGATTCCCGGCTTCTGTTTCAGAAACCCCAGAGCGGTAACCAACCAGTCTCGAAAACCAAAAAACAATCTTCTCCTTATCGTGGCCGCAGATCGTAACGCTGTCGTCCAGAAACAGTGTGGTCCGGGAAGGCTCCCTCGACTTCGGCCGATGTCACAGCTGGGCTCTTTTCTTTATCCAGAATCTCCTTGTAGTCGGTCAGCACGGCAGGATTCACCAGATCCGGAGAAACACGACGGCAGTGAGTTGAATGCACCCACCGCTTTCTGTTGGTCACTCGTACAGCTGTTCGAGTAGCCAGGAGGACCTGCTCGGGGCCACGCCACCTCGGTTCCAAGCTATTCGCCCTCTCGAACGATCTGGCCATAACAAAATCCCCAGGACGAAGATTGTGAGCCTCTCCAGTAGAATTGTCAGGGAGCGCTTCTCGAACCTGTTGATGAATAGAAAGCAAATCATTTGTTAATCGTGCCAAATAATCGTTCATCATTATACAAGGCACATCATGAATCAATCGCGGCTTAGGCACTCCCCATATGTTCATAGGCCTTCCAAACACCACTTCATATGGTGTGAGGCCTGTTCGAGAGTGGGGCACTGATCTAAGAGAGAGCAATGCTAGCGGTAAGGCATCCGGCCACTTCAATGACGTGGACGCCACAATCTTAGCCAGTTTCAGCTTCAACGTAGCATTGCACCGCTCAACAAGACCTGCTGACTGAGGGTGGAACACAGCATGAAACTTCTGCTGGATCCCTAACCCCTCCAGCACATGCTCCACAATTTTCCCAACAAAATGAGGCCCATTATCGCTCCACAAAAATTTGCAAACTCCAAAGCGAGGGAAGTACTCCTTGAGCAACACCTTAGCTGTTGTCAAAGCTGTATTATCTTTCGTGGGGAAGGCCTCAACCCATTTGCTAAAGGCGCACACCACCACTAGGACATACTTAAGGTTATTGCAGCGCTCAAGCTGGATGTAATCCATTTGGAGTACCTCAAATGGTGCAGAAGGTGGAACGAACCCTCCTTTCGGAGTATGGGTCCCTTTCGCAGGATTGTGTTGTAAACATATCAGACAGGTCTGCACTACTCTCTTGGCAGTATTGGCAATCTCGGGATGCTCCCAAACTCGTGATAACAATCGAGTGATCGCAAGAGCTCCCACATGTGCTAATCCGTGTGTCATCTGAACCATCGCCTGCAAGTAAGCTGCAGGCAATTTCCATTTCTCCATGTCTTTGCTTCTTCAACAACCCTCATCATCTAGCACCCCATCTGCCGCCCATGCCGCAAGTTCTGCTTCAGTCGCTGATTTTTGGATATCTAGTATCTCTGCTCTAGCATCATACCATCGCTCAGCTTGTGATTTTGTTACGTACATGGGGGAGTCAGTTCGGGACATAGCTGTTTGTCTCGCTATGCTGTCTGCAAAAGCATTTCCTTGACCCACTTTATCAGTGAACTTTTTATGGGCACTACATTTAATTATCGTTACTTTCTTTGGGCAAAGCAACGCGTTTAGGAGATCACGCACCAGTTCTCCGTGCATAATGTGTACTCCATGAGAAGTTAGAAACCCACGTTCTCTCCAGAGCAGCCCGAAGTCATGTGCTACTCCGAAGGCGTACCGGCTGTCTGTGTATATGTTCACACATAGGCCAGCACTCAATTCGCAGGCTCTTGTCAAAGCTATCAGCTCTGCTGCCTGAGCCGATTTCTGTGGTATCCGTGCTGTTTCTGCCATTGTCTTAAGTGTCGTGATCGCATATGCTGCAGAAGTCGTACCATCTGGCAGCCTCAAACATGATCCATCAACCCACAGCTCCCCATCCACATCTGGAAGTGGCATATCCTGTAAATCAACACGACCCTTTGTCTGTTCCTCGGTCAGGAAAACACAATCATGATGTTTTTCTTCCTGACCCTCCTCAACCGGATAGGGCAATAAAGTGGCAGGGTTCAGGGTAGCACATCTTTTCAATGTGATATGTGGCGCCAAAAGTGTAAGCTCATATCCTGTTAAACGTGCACTGGTAAGATATTGAGTCTTTGTTTGATTTAACAGGGCATCTACTGCATGAGGAACTAGCACCAACAGTTTGTGCGATAATACTATTCCCTCACTCTGTCGTATAGCTACTGCTGTTGCTGCAACTGCTCGAAAACACCCAGGTAATCCTCATGCTACAGAGTCAAGAATAGCTGAGAAATACGCGCATGGCCTCTGCTTATCCCCGTGTGCTTGCACTAACACTGATAACGCGCACCCATCTTTCACGTTCACGTACAATGTGAAAATCTTTGAATAGTCTGGTGTACCTAACACGGGTGCAGAGCAAAGGGCCTGTCTCAATTGGTCGAAAGCATTTTGACATTCATCTGTCCATTCAATGGGCATTGGTGTAGTTTTGGACAGCAACGCTAACAAAGGTTTGATAATGTGCGAAAACCCCATGATCCACTGTCTACAAAAGGACGTTAATCCTATGAAGGCACGTACATCTCTCTGTGTGTGGGGGACTGGTGTATCTAGAATCGCCTGAATTTGATCCGATGTTAATGCACGCCCCTCCTTAGACAAAAGATGACCGAGGTAGGTCACCTTGGGTCTACAGTATTGGAGCTTTTTCTTCGAAACTTTGTGATTATTCTGAGCCAGAAAGGAAAGCAAGGCAAGCGTACTCTCCTCGCAGTGTGCATAAGTGTCTGCAGCTAACAAAAGGTCATCAACATATTGGATAAGAGCAACTCCAGATTGCAATTAGAAAGAATTAAGTTGTCTTTTTAAAGCCTGGCTGTAAATACTAGGACTCTCAGTGTACCCTTGAGGAACACGACAAAATCTATACGATTTATTATTCAGCGTAAAGCCAAATAAATATCTGCTATCAGGGTGGATGGGGATGGAAAAGATCGCATTTTTCAAGTCGATGACGCTAAAAGTCGTCGCCGTTGGGGGGACCAATGTGAGCAATGTCGTGATGTCAGACACCACCGGGTATTGGGGGATGACAATTTTGTTAATTTCTCTCAAATCAATAATAAATCGATAGACCTTGTCGTCAGTATCATTTTTAAGGATTGGAAGAATAGGGCTATTGCAAACATTATAGGGGACTTCCTCCACAACCCCTGCAATGATCAAATCTTGGACAAAATGTGTCAGAGCAATTTCACCTTCCCTGGAGATCTTATACTGTGGTACACGTGGCAAAAGCACTCCCTCCTTTACAGTAATGCGAATAGGTGGAATAAGCATCTGCCCCACATCCGTATCTGAGGTTGCCCATAACGTGTGAGGGAGAGAAGCTAATGCTTCACATTCTTGTATAGTACAAAACCTATCTGAATCTGGATAATTATCATTCAAAATAACTCGCACTCCATCCGGAGCGCACCGTATCGTTGCTCGAAAATATTTGAGCAAAACAATGCCCAGAATATTATCCGGGGTATAGGGTGACAACAAAAATTGACCAAAACTGAAAAATGTATCAAGACAAAGTGCAAGAGGCTTCGATAATGGGCTAGGAGTGGGTGTGCCATCAAACCCTATACATGTTATCATGTCGCCAGACAGGGGAGCCCTCGGAACCAAGTTTTTAGACAAAGCGCTATGAGTAGCTCCTGTGTCGACTAGAAACTGATCAGTAGAACCCAAAATGCCCGCTGATACATATGGACCACTCTGATCTACTGGCACTTCAACTGATTCCGTACCCCATCCTACGCAATCCTATGCATGTACATAATCCTGATGCTCCACATTCTCACCCTCCGATATCTGATACTGGTTCCGTCTATCAAATGCGTTACGCTCATCCTGGCCACGGCCCCTCTCCTCAAACCTGCTACGATCACCTCCACTGCCTCTTGCCCCCGAGTAACTTTCCCTCGACCTTCCACCTCCTCGGCCACGCTGGTTACGTTGCTCACGAAGTACCGGACAATCATCAGCCCAATGCCCGAACTCCTTACAATAGGCACATTGGTCCTCCACTATATCCGTACGCCCATACGACGCATTACCCCCTCCTCATCTGCCTCTATCATTCCCTCTAGATTGCGTTCCACGAACCTGTGCCAACATCACCTTCGTTTTCAACTCCTTCGCTTTCTTATCAATACTTTCTTTAGCCTCCAATTCCTGCCGCTCATAATACTGAGCCATAGTTAACAAAGATGCAGGGGTCGCCGTGGCCCAGGAACTTTCACTCGACTTTAATCTCTTCGCAATCTCCGGTAGGAGATTAGCCACGTACTTATCTACAAACAAATGCCTACCCGTATCGTCTGTTAACGATTGACCACTGTAATCATGAAATGCCTCTTCGAAGCGTGTAAAGAAATCTGACACCGTCTCATCTGACTTTTGTTTGCACCAAGCTAGCATGGTCCAATCGATCTTTTTAGAAGGAACAAGCATTTTCAGTTTAGTTAAGATAGCCGCTGGAAGGTCTAGAATCAAGTCACATGGCTTACATGCAGGTGCCCTGTCTAAATCAGCCTGGTTTATTTCTTTCTACGTTCCCCCGAGCAGTGTTTCATCATTATTTTTTCGAATCAATCTCCACATAACAGGAGGAAGAATTAACCCAAAAAACAGATCTATATCAACAAGAGTCATAACACAGGACGAAATAGCCCCTTCCACCCCTTCATAAAATGCGGCCGGATTTTTCCGAAGATCAGGCAAAGAATTTTTAAGCGCCATAACATCTGCTCTATTCCAAGGCGTATACACCCAATTATATATAAAGTACCCCTTCGCATCCTTCGACGTTTTATCCTCATCTGTACCATCCCCTTAGGGGGAACATACAAAGGTGCAGCTTCACGCATAGGCATAACATGCACGTTAGAATTCTTATCTGAATCCCGGAGAGAACACTCCTTAGACTGCTCAGTGGACTCCGGCCCGGACTCCTTATTCTTTTTCCGCTCGTCCCGCAATCTGGACGTCTCATCCCGCAGCTGGATCAGTTGCTTGAAAAATGTATCAACATCTGCAAGAACAAATAAACCTTTATCTAGATTCTCACGATGAACCGACACAGCCTTAGGTTCTAACGTATCCGAATATTTACGAAATGTAGTAACAACTTCATCAGCCAAAGTAGTCAGAAAACACATCAATTCTCGTTCTGTCCATTTACCCCTCTCGGCAACAACGTCAGACACAGTTACAAAATTTGTATTCAATTTACTGGCCCAACTACGCAGATCCGCGGCTTTTTCCGCAGATAACCTGACACTGGACTTGTCCCCTTTTCCCGACTTATCCTGTCCTTCATCGTCAGACTCTGCGGTCGGAGCCGTAGGAGGAACGTACGGAGGCGGTGATCGATCTAGTAATGAAAAATCATCAATTTCATTAGTAAGGACAGGATAAAGTGGTCGCCGAATACGAAATTGACCGGTCATTTGCAAATTCCGTTCCCGTTCCTCCCTCTCTTTCTTTTCCTGCGCCTCCTTTTCCTCAAGCTGTAAAGCCTTATCTCGAGCAGCCTTGCGCTGCTCTTTGTCCGCCAAGGCAACTTCACGTTTCATACGTTCACGCACCGCTTTCTCCCACATTCGTACACAATCAAACATATTCTGTCTAGACCGGCGCTGAAACAAACATTGCTCCACAAACTGAACCTTTCGTAAATCAAACGACCCATGTAGTGGCCATTGAAATTCAGGATCGGTTTTGGTATATTTATGCCATAATTTGCTGTACATTATAGGGGGAAGGCCAAATTTTATGTACATTTCATGATTTGGAGTTCCTTCTGGGGGAGCCGGCTGTGATTCCGCTAACCTAATTGAGGTACCATTTCCAAGACAGCACATCCCTCGGAGTGTGCTTAAAACAGGCATGTTCAAAAAGTATCACGAAAGCGTGATACCGTATAAACTGGCACTTACAGTACTTCACACAAATGTGCCGCTCAGAGGAAAAAGAACAAAATTAGAGAAACATCTCTACATGCCTGCCTATGTGAAGTGCACTACACATATGATTCAAAGGTCACAAATTCACAAATGTTAGCTAACTCAAATCATAGACACAATCATAGAACTTCAGTAAGCGTCCGTAGACTACCTTACCGATCACAAATCTTACCCAAATCAAATATCCAGGTTCCAACTGCCAAGGTCTTTAATCGAATCAGCCAAACGGCACTTATCCAGCAAATCAGACGATCAAGAACTCAGTCGGAGACCGGCGCCACCTGGAAGGTCAGATCGGAAGGAAGGGAAGAAACACCGTGGGTGCCAAGACTCGGGTCACTCGGTGGCAGCGTACGTGTCCATGGCGAGTTTCCAAACCTTCGTCACGACCTCTCCTTCGGACATCCGAGTCGCCGATGAGTCCCTTCATGGTCGCCAATTTGTGGTATCGGGTTCCCAAGGCCTACATGCTCCGTAGATAACCTACTTACACTGAAAGAACTGTTGGCACGGAAACTGAAAAGTACAAAGAACAAGTTTATTAAGACCCCATGGGGTGGTGGTACATTCCTACAGCACCCTTCGGCAATGCAAGAAGTATCACACCGAACGTTAGTGTGAGTCCCTCTTTTATACAATTTACAAGCAATAAAAAGATAGGCGGCACAAGGTTACAGAGTTTATGTACATATATGGTCATTTTTGGAGCACAGCCAACTCATGGGAGGGGTTACAACCCCACTGGTCGGTTTGGCGGCACATTCCTGAGGGGTGACTGGTCAGTTGGAACTGCGCATGTACAGGCTTGACCGTTGCTAAAAATAGCCTGTTGCTGGGCAAAGTCGAGTGGTCAGTGGTACGGACAACGGACCAAAGGGCATGCTGACCACGAGGCCGCTCATTCTCTAAAATGGCCGCCGTAACACAAAATGGCGTTTTCGAGTATAGTCAAGTTAAGGGGAAAAAACGTGTAGCACAGCTAAGCACTAACTCGGCCATTGTCAAATTACGACAGCCAGATGCCCATTTTGGTGAATACCAAGGTTCCTGGTCTTGATACCACGTCCTCCCAGGGGTCGCCCCTTTCCTCAGCAAAGCTGGTGTGTGCTTTGCAGCCGGGTAGTCACCCCATCCATTCCTCTTGTTATCACTGTACAGGCTGCTGGGCACTGTCCGTGCACCACGTGCCCCAGCACTTTGTTGTTAAATTCTGCTTTTCCAAATAAGGACGAATTTACTTGGTTATAACATAATTAAACAACCAAGTATCTCCCTGGGAGCGAGGAATCTAGTTGTCCAATCGCATCCTCACTTTTATATACTTCCTGACCCTAAACTTGGCATTTGGAACTCCTTTAATTTCGGTTCCTATATCTCTTCAAAATGGGAGCGCATCGAACCTGCCTTCTACGTGCTATGCAGCGCTACATTAAACATCAAGTGGATCTTGTTTTTTAACATCTGGATGGAGCCACTCACTGTGGATGGTGAATGAGTGTTTGCACACCAGCATTGTGTCATCAACCCCCCTCCCCCAAAGCTTGCTATGTGTGTCATCGGCTCCTGGCCACACATCCCCAAAGCCTGCTGTATGAGAGGGTTACCCCCTCCCAGTTCCTTCTGTGAGAAATGTCATGACTGAGCACCTCCAAATCTCGAGCATTTCCTTTTCTTGTCTGCCCCCTGCCCCCGCGATCAGAAGCTTTTCCTGTGCTTGTCCACAAGCCCCGCCCTCTTCACAGGAGCAGCTGGATGCAGCCCTCATTTGCATTCACTCATTGTCTGTTTCCGTTTTCTCTTGTTTCCTCAGTCTCGTCTGGGATTTTTTTTCTCAACACTTGTGATTTATCTGCCGACTTCTGAGCTAAGATATCGGGGCAGCACCACGGGTATTCGTGTACTGATATTGCGTGCTTTCTGGAGGTTGATACACAGCAAGACTCGTGGGTAAGGTTACCAGATGACGCAGTGTCATTCCGTCGTGTTTCAGTCTTAAGCATTCCTCCAAACCCAGTGCATTCTGGGAGCTGTAGTTTTGGTTCGCCTCAATTGTCAACTTGGGGTCATCTACACACTTTTTTAGCGTTGTAGTCGGGAGAGGCTGACATGGCTCAAGAGCGGTAGTCACTACCTGCAGTCCGAATTCAGTCTGATGGTGGAATGTATATGGCAGCTGATAGGAGTGCATTACACCGAGAAGTCACTTTGGACTTCAGCTTGCATGACCCTCACGCACCATGTACAAGGGTTGCCTAGCTGTAACATGCAAAGTTGCTGTGTGATTCCAAGTGGGGATTGAAGCCAGGCCTGGACAGGTCCAACACTACACTATTGACATTCGTAGTCACTCTGTTCATCGCTGTGTGGAGGTTCTTCGCTCTGTGCACTCCAGGGGATCTTCGCATTTCGTTAGGGAGCAGGCACTCGTCTCCAGTGTTTGTAGGTCCTCATAGTATCACATTGGCCTGCCCGAGCCGCCTGCCTCCGAGAGCTTCACTTCAAAGGGCTCCCCCGCCCCCTGCTTCACACTTTTCACGGCCGCCAGGCCGTGTCTCGCATTTCCCCCCCCCCACAGCAATGCCAAGAGCTTGTTACATTCCTGTTGACAGCTGGCTCTGAACCTTTGACCCTTGAGTGAGTTGAATGATAAGGAGAGGAGAGACACTACATCCCCCACTGTCCTGCCATTATGCAAAGAGCTGTCACTAAATTGTATTTTCCAGTCCCGTGCATTACTTCACCGCTGTATCAAGATTTAAAAGGTTTGCTTGTCTTTTAAGCGTCGCAAATAAAAATGCATCTGGTCCACTCAAGTTTCCAGTTAGAGGTCACAAGGTTGGAAATAATTTTACAATGGGAGTTAAAATGCAAACCACATCTTCCTCTGCAGCACAGACAGCTTTCTTTCTGGCTCCTCTTACATCACCTACTGTGCTCTGAAGCTAAAACATTGTGTTTCTCATGCCAGACTACTTTTGCGCATAATCTTTGCTTGTTTTATGCTCACATCACGCATCACAAATGAAGAGCTGTTTTAAGGCACTACATCCCCCACTCCATCCATCCATTCATCCCCCCACTCCATCCATCCCCCCCACTCCATCCATCCATCCTCCCACACCATCCATCCATCCGACTCCATCCATCCCCCCACTCCATCCATCCATCCCCCCCACTCCATCCATCCATCCCCCCACTCCATCCATCCATCCCCCCCACTCCATCCATCCACCACCCACTCCATCCATCCATCCCCCCACTCCATCCATCCATCCATCCCCCACTCCATCCATCCATCCATCCCCCCACTCCATCCATCCATCCATCCCCCCACTCTATCCATCCACCCCCCACTCCATCCATCCATACATCCATCCCACTCCATCCATCCCCTCCATCCATCCACCCCCCCACTCCATCCATCCATCCCCCACTCCATCCATCCATCCCCTCCATCCATCCATCCCCTCACTCCTTCCATCCATCCATCTCACTCCATCCATCCATCCCCCCCACTCCATCCATCCACCCATCCCCCCACTCCATCCATCCATCCCTCCACTCCATCCATCCACCCCCCCACTCCATCAATCCATCCCCTCCATCCATCCATCCCCCCACTCCTTCCATCCATCCATCTCACTCCATCCATCCATTCCCCCACTCCATCCATCCATCCATCCATCCCCCCACTCCATCCATCCATCCCCTCCATCCATCAATCCCCCCACTCCATCCATCCATCCCCCCACTCCATCCATCCATCTATCCATCCCCCCACTCCATCCATCCCACTCCATCCATCCATCCCCCCAACTAGATCCATCCATCCATCCCCCCACTCCATCCATCCATCCATCCCCCTACGCCATCCATCCCTCTCCATCCATCCATCCCCCACTCCATCCATCCGTCCCACTCCATCCATCCATCCATCCCCTCCATCCATCCCCCTACTCCATCCATCCATCCTCCCACTCCATCCATCCATCCATCCATCCATCCATCCATCCCCCCACTCTATTCATCCCACTCCATCCATCCATCCATCTGTCCCACTCCATCCATCCATCCCCCCACTCCATCCATCCATCCCCCCCACTCCATCCATCCATCCCTCCTCCATCCATCCCCCCACTCCATCCATCCATCCCCGCACTCCATCCATCCATCCATCCCCGCACTCCATCCATCCATCCAGTCCCCGACTCCATCCATCCCTCCCCGCCCCACACTCCATCCCTCCCCGCCCCACACTCCATCCCTCCCGCGCCCGACACTCCATCCCTCCCCCACCCCACACTCCATCCCTCCCCCGCCCCACACTCCATTCCTCGCCCACACTCCATCCCTCGCCCACACTCCATCCCTCGCCCACACTCCATCCCTCGCCCTCTTGCCCTGCCTCTATCTCTCACCCTGCCTCTATCTCTCGCCCTCCCTCTATCTATCTTTCGCCCTCCCTCTATCTATCGCCCTCACTATCCATCGCATCACCACAGCATCACTCAGGGGCACCACATCACTATGCGCTACCACAGCATCACTGAACGCCACAGCATCACTCGTTGCCACCACAACATCATTCAGAGCCACCACAGCATCAATCTGTGCAACCATTCAACAACAACTGATTCAAATATGTTCTCTCAATGTTTCAAACTTTATTACAAATGTCACAAAAAATGTTAATATTTCACTTTTGTTCTTTTTGTTGTAGCTACTACCCCAGTCTAAGGCACTGGCAAATTTGGACACTTACTGCCTTTCTTGACTGGGATTATCAATTAGTGTTCAAATTCATATTCTGATTCAAAGTCAAGGTCCTTTATCAAGCCTTTTTCATATAGATGCTGCACTGGCAGAAGACAGTGGGAAATTTGTACACTTGCTTCATTTCTTCGCAGGGGTTATGAACTATTGTTCAATTTCATATTCCTATTCAAACTGCAGTCCCTTTATCAAGCCCTCTTTATTCTATCAACTACCCCGGCCGAGCCTTCTTCTTTCTAACTACTACCCGTGAATGGCAGTGGGTAATTTGGACACTTTCAGCCTTTCATATTTTTTACATTATTCGTCTACCACTCAATCAACACATCATCTACACGTACACACACCTACTTGCTGCCTTTCTTGGCTATGGTTATCAACTATTCTTCTATTTCATATCTGTATTCAAAGTGCAGGCCCTTTATCAAGCCTTTTTCATGTAGATACTGCACTGCCAGAAGGAAGTGGGAAATTTGCACACTTACTGCATTTCTTCACAGGGGTTATGAACTATTGTTCAATTTCATATTCCTATTCAAAGTGCAAGCCCCTTATCAAGCCCTTTTTCTTCAATCAACTACCACGGCCGAAGGCAGTGGGAAATTTGAAGACTTGCTGCCTTCCTTGGCCGGGGTTATCAATTATCCTTTTTCTAATACAAATTCAAAGTGCAGGCCCTTTATTGAGCATTCTTGGTAACTATTACTTGTGAATGGCAGTGGGTAATTTGCGCACTTCCTGCCGATCATGTCTATAAAAAAGCTAAACAAAAGTCTACCAACATTAAAAAAGAGCCAGTATAGTCTTTGGTTATCAAATCTTCTGTTTGTTATTGTAATTCAAAGTACAGACCCTTTATTGAACCTTCTTGGTAACTACTACCCGTGAATGGCAGTAGGTAGTTTGCACACTTGCAGACTTTCTTATTTTTTACATTATTCATCTAACACTCAATCAATACATCATCTACACGTACACACACCTATTTGCTGCCTTTCTTGGCTGCGGCTATCAATTATCCTTCTTCTAATACAAATTGAAAATGCAGGCCCTTTATTCAGCCTTCTTGGTAACTATTATTCGAGAATGGCAGTGGATAATTTGCACACTTGCGTCCTTTCTTGCGTCCTTTCTACCGCACAGTGTGTGTACTTTGTGCACTTGCTTAACTCCTTAGATGAGATACCCGTTTCTCGGGCTCCTTCTGCGGAATCCGACTCACAGTCTGTAATTGACTGGAAAACCAAACACCCATTTCCTTTACAAGGCAGTGTGTTGTTTCCACATCTGCTACCTTTCTTCCTTTTCATCTTATTCTACATCCACTACCTGAAACACACCTACCTCCTAACTTTCTTGCAGCCTTTGCCAAGTATTATTCTAATTCAAAGTAAAGTCCCTGAAATGGGCCCGGTGTTGTAATTTTTCAGCCCTACCGCCAACAATGGTAACTTAATGCACTTACATTGTTTCCTTCGATGTCGTACCCATTTCTTATGCTCCCACTGCAAAATTCGATGCCCTATCCGTATAATGAGTTGGAAATCCAAAGATCCACTTCCCTGACAACGCAGTGTATAGTTTGTGCATCTGCAGCCTTTCTAATTTTTAACCATTTTTATCTTCCACTCAATCAACACATCATCTACACATAACACACACCAACTTTATTTACTTTAGGTTTATTGAACTTTTTTGTTGTACCTACTACCCCAGTCGAAGGCACTGGCAAATTTGGACACTTACTGCCTTTCTTGACTGGGATTATCAATTATTGTTCAATTTTATATTCTGATTCAAAGTCAAGGCCCTTTATCAAGCCTTTTTCATATAGATGCTGCACTGGCAGAAGGCAGTGGGAAATTTGTACACTTGCTGCATTTCTTCACAGGGGTTATGAACTATTGTTCAATTTCATATTCCTAAACAAACTGCAGTCCCTTTATCAAGCCCTTTTTATTCTATCAACTACCCTGGCCGAAGGCAGTGGGAAATTTGTCCTTTCTTGCGTCCTTTCTACCGCACAGTGTGTGTACTTTGTGCACTTGCTTAACTCCTTAGATGAGATACCCATTTCTCATGCTCCCACAGCGGAATCCAACTCACAGTCTGTAATGGACTGGAAAACCAAACACCCATTTCCTTTACAAGGCAGTGGGTTGTTTCCACATCTGCTACCTTTCTTCCTTTGTACCTTATTCTGCATCCACTACCTGAAACACACATACCATCTAACTTTCTTGCAGCCTTTGCAAGTATTATTCTAATTCAAAGTAGAGTCCCTGAAATGGGCCCGGTGTTGTAATTTTTCAGCCCTACCGCCCACAATGGTAACTTAATGCACTTACATTGCTTCCTTCAATGTCGTACCCATTTCTTATGCTCCCACTGCAAAATTTGATGCCCTATCCGTATAATGAGTTGGAAATCCAAAGATCCACTTCCCTGACAAGGCAGTAGATAGTTTGCGCGTCTGCAGCCTTTCTAATTTTCCACCTTTTTTTTATCTTCCACTCAATCAACACATCTTCTACACGTAACACAGACCAACTTGCTACCTTTTCTGGCTCCAGTTATCAATTATTTTTCAATATCATAATCTGATTCAAACTCGTGGCCATTTATTGAACCTTTTTGTTGTAGTTACTACCCCAGTCGAAGGCACTGGCAAATTTGGACACTTACTGCCTTTCTTGACTGGGATTATCAATTATTGTTCAATTTCAAATTCTGATTCAAAGTCGAGGCCCTTTATCAAGCCTTTTTCATATAGATACTGCACTGGCAGAAGGCAGTGGGAAATGTGTACATTTGCTACCTTCCTTGGCTGGGGGTATCAATTATTCGTGAATTTCATATTCTGATACAAACTCGTGGCCCTTTATTGAGGCTTTTTGTTGTACCTACGACTCCGGCCGAAGGCAGTGAAAATTTGCACACTAACTGCCTTTCTTGGCTAGGGGTTATCAATTATTGTTCAATTTCATTTTCTGATTCAAAGTCAAGGACCTTTATCGAACCTTTTTATTGTACTTATTCATTTCCCTATTGCATATTTGTAATAACTTCCTTATATTAAAAATATACCCAAATGTTAACATTACCAATGCTACATTACATCATTTACTTACACTACCTATGGAACATAACAACAAATTACAATACCACAAGATGTCTGGAAAAGCTTGTTGTGAAGACTCTTGAAGAAAATGAAACTTCTCATTATTGATGACATAAGCATGGTATCAAACTTAATGTTTGCCTTTGTGCATTTAAGAATCCTCTAGTTCAGGGGGGGAACTGGAGCAGGATGCAGGCGAGGAAACACACCTGGGGAGCACAAAGTAACTGGTGGGCAGACACACCCGGAGGATGGAACGGGGTGCCGACTTCCAATAGATATGGTTGCCTCGAGGAAGTGGACTGACTTCCACACCCATTAAATACAGTACCCCCCCCACCCATCCTAATTTGTGACCACACCCAGTCTTTGGGTGTTGCACCAACAACCAGTAATTCAAACACACATATGGTTGGTACATCTCTCCCAGCAACACCAGCACACACAGTGCCAATTGTTCTTAGGGCAAGGGCAGATAGACAAATCACATGCTCTTCCAAGGGTGCAATTGCTGATTCTAACCAGAGGCTGAAACATAAACTTCTTATCCCACAGAGCCTCACACCAAACAGTGCTCCAGTGGATACCCCCCCACCTAACCAGTGTGGGAAATCTGTAGCTTTAGGGCGCCTCAGAACATTAGACACCAGAAGTACAACAGAGGCTCAAGGCACACTCTCCATTTTATCCTGGAATGTGGCTGGGTTAGCAAATAAATTAGATACCCCTGATTGGATAGACTTAGTAGAGGGCTATGACATCTTTCTCTTACAAGAGACTTGGGCCAGAGAACAACTTAGCTGCCAGGGATTCGCGACCTTTAGTACTGAAGCGAAATGGGGGGGAAAGGGCCGCCCTTCAGGAGGCCTTTCGACCTGGGTGGGGTCCCACCTGGCCTGCAGGGCCACACCTATGGAAACCAATTCTTGTGATTTCCAATGTGTCTCCCTAGAATGGCCATGTGGAGGCAGGCTTGTAGTGATTAACTTTTATTCAAGGCCAGTTGGGGTTGCTGCAACATCGGGCCCAGTGGAAGATCTAGCACACTTTCTTGATACACACAATTTTTCTTCCCCTTTAATCATAGGTGGCGACTTTAACCAACAATTTGAACCACTCCCTGCCTACATGGAAGGCATATCGGCCGAGGAGGACGACCTATGGGATATTCCTTCCTTGACAGATGTAGTCACCAAGGCATGTTCCCCCCTCGCCATTCAGATAATGTCCCTCACACTCAGTCACTCTTTGAGGGCGTGTAACGGCCGGATGGAGGGCGATATCCCACCTAAAAACACCTTTAATAGGCTGGGTCACGAGTCAAGGATCGACTATATAATGGTATCAACCAGGGATTGGAAGAGGGCTAAAGACTTCAAAGTCAGCACCAGATATGATAGTGACCACAATCTGCTCTCACTAAAGTTTGAGATCCCTTATCGACAACTAGAGAAGGTAGATCCCAATGCACCATCTCAGTCCGACTTAGTGTTAACCAGCAATAGGCGTAGAATAAAATGGACCAAATTACTCGAAAATCAAATTAACATCGAAAGACTCTATGCACTAACCGCCCCTGCCTTGGAAAAAGTAGAGTGCTGCGTGAACTATCTAGCTAGCGAATCAGAGACTAACACCACGGGTAGCCTGGACTCTCAGGTACATCTGGCTGCCCTAGTTAACATCCACTCGGAGCTATGCACCAACCTTGCAGAAATATTGAACCCAGTTACCAGGCTTCGCAAGCCCAAAAAGAGAAGAGTGACCTGGTTTAACGCCTCCTGCAGGGAAGCAAAAACCCTTCTGTTGGAATCATTGAAAGCCTGAGATACCCCAACCATAATCAGGGAGAGACGAGTAGCCTATAAATCTGCCCTCCACACTGCAAAAATAGAATGGGACGAGGAGAATTGGACAAAAATAACAGCCGCCCTCGCTTGCCAAGATTCACGGACCTTTTGGCAAATTGTCAGGCACGGCTCGTCTGAACCACTTGCAGCAGTCGAGGCTTGTATAGCACCATCTGTTTGGGAGGAACACTTTAGAAACTTATACCTTCCACATAGCAGTGATAATGGAAGCAGTGAACATGGTGGAGAGTCCCCCAACATCAAAAACAGGCCAACTGACATCGAGGGCTTTACCCTAGAAGAAATCACCCTGGCAATTTCCTCCCTGTCTGCTGGTAAGGCGCCGGGCCTAGACAGGCTCCCAGGCGATCTTTACAAGCATGAACCTAATGTCTGGGCTCCCTACCTAGGGGTATTATTTAATTCTATTCTGAAGGGTTTGCCAATCCCTCCCACTTGGCCAGGGGCAGAAATTGTGCCAATTTTCAAAAAGGGATCTCCCCTCCTTCCTGCAAACTATAGGCCTATAAGCCTAATCGATGTTTCCCAGAAACTCTTTTCCAAGCTCTTGCTAAACCGTCTACATGAGTGGATCAGGGACTTTAACATCTTGAGCCCTTTCCAAGCAGGCTTTAGGGAGAAGGTCTCCACAGTGGACCAGGTCTTTCGTCTTGCCATGATACATTGGAAAACAGTACAACTGGAGGGTGGCAGCCTCTACACCGTATTTGTGGACCTAAGGGCAGCGTTCGACCTGGTCCCGAGGAATAAGCTGTGGGAGGTTCTCGACAATCTGGGGGTCCCTGAAGGTCTCTTGAAAATGATAATACGCCTCCACACTAGTAATTACGCCCAGGTTAGATGCGGTAGGATGGGAGAACTGTCTGAGAAGTTCCCCGTTGGCAGGGGGGTAAGGCAGGGTTGTGTGCTTGCACCAACCCTGTTTTGCCTCTATGTCAACGGGGTAATCGCCCACTTAGCGGGCGTAACCAACTCCGATGCACCGAAATTGGCCTCCGAGAGGGTACTAGCCATCATGTTCGCCGACGACACACTGCTTTTATCCAAGTCGGCAAAAGGTATCCAGTGCACCCTTGATGGCTTTGTGGACTTCTGTGAGACCCATGGATTTGAAATTAACGCCACAAAGACTAAATTCATGGTCTTCAATCCTCCACAGAAATTCCACTTCCGTCCAAGCATCTCACACATCAAGCTGGAAAGGGTAAATACCTTCGAATACCTGGGGATTGTTTTGAATGATAAATTTACCTGGAGCACTCACCTGGAAAAAGCGGCACTGAAACTGACCCAGCAGTCGGGAGGCGTAATGAAGCTCGTGGCAAACAACAAATCCTCGGTTAGGCCGATCGGCCCCCCACTACAGATCTATAAATCCCAGGCCAAGGGGGCTGTCATCTATGGATCAGAACTCTGGGGCCACGAAAATACATCTAAATTGTTGAAGGTGGAAAATAGATTCATCCGTAACCTTGAAGGGCTACCACCGAGCACCCCCCTTGTCCCGCTGAGGATGGACCTTGGCTTATGCCCGCTTGATGAGGACCTGGCTCTACGCCCACTGGCCTTCTGGCGTAGATTATGGACAACTCCTGAATTGGCCAGTTACAGGGAAGGACTACGGGAGATCCTAGCAACTCTTGGCGCCGGAAAAATCAAATGGCTCTACCATATTAAGCTTGAACTGGAGGCTGTAGGCCTCTCAAGTATGTGGTCTGACCCCCAGAACATGTGCCACACCCTCTCTAAAAAGGATCTAGCCAGGTCTTACCGAGAATCTAAACTTTCCCTGATTCTCAACCATCAACATCCCGGGTCCCTGACAGCGTCCTTTTTCTCTCACAAGGTGAACTACAACATGGAACCTACCCTAGACAAAATGTATCCTAATGTACTGAGAAAATTTTATCTTCAGTGGAGACATGGCTCTCTCCCCATCAAAACTTTTACAACCAAATGGAACCATGATCCTAGCAGTACATGTCCTGCTTGTAGAAACTCGGATGAAAGTGAGCTCCACATCCTTTTTATCTGTCCAGCTTACCATGGGATCCGCAGGCACTGGATTCTCCCTCTATGCAGAAACCTGGGATTTAAGAAGTGCCTGCACGCTTACAGAGTCCTAAAAACTGACTTGTCTGACCATATTGTTTTTACAATGGCCAAGTACCTGGGCGCCCTTTGGTCCATGAGAAGGCAATGCCTCAAAACATAGACTGAGTATGGATCTGTTTTTATCATATGAGGATTCCTCTCCAGTATTGTTTTTATGTAATTTACATCTCATCGTACAAATCATTTCAATGTACTGTTTTATATGATTGTCTTTTATGGTAAATTTTTACCGAAATAAAGGTTTTTCAAGTCAAGCATTTAAGAATGCTGCAAACTCTTAAAACAGAGTACCACATATTAGTCTCAATTTATTTAAGGCACAGACAATTGTACTATGTCCTCAGATTCCGTTAACTGTACAAAATAACATTAATCAATGTTTGTGTCGAGTAGCACATTCAATATACATTGCAGACATCACGGTTCACAACTTCAATTCAGCTTTCCTTCTACATTAATTACAACATTAAATCCAGCCTTGCTTTACTTAAGGCAGAGACAATTTTACACTGTCATCACATTCTGTTAACTGTACAAAATAGCATTCATCAATGTTTGTGTCAATTAGTACCATTGATCTACACTGTGGACAGCCAACTTCACAACTTGAATTCAACTTTCCTTCTGCATTAAGGACAGCATTGTATTCAGCCTTGCTTTCCTTAAGGCAGAGACAATTGTACTGTATCCTCACATTCTGTTAACTGTGACAAAATAGCATTCATCAATCTTTCTGTCAACAACTACCTTCAATCTACACTGCGGATAGCTGGGTTCATAACTTGCATTGACCAATCTTTCTGTAAACAACTATCTTCGATCTACACTGTGGACAGCCGAGTTAACAACTTGAATTCAACTTTCCTTCTACATTAAGGACAGCATTGAATTTAGCCTTGCTTTCCTTAAGGCACACACAATTATACTGTATCCTGAGATTCTATTATCTGTGACTAAATGGCATTCATCGACCTTTGTGTCAACAATTGCCTTCAATCTACGCTACGGACAGCTCAGTTCACAACTTCAATTGAGCTTTCCTTCTACATTAAGGACAGTATTGTTTTCAGCCTTGCTTTCCTTATGACAGAGACAATTATACTGTGTCCTCAGATACTGTTAACTATGACAAATTAGTATTTATCAATCTTTGTGTCAACAACTGCTTTCAATCTACACTGCTGACACCTGCCTTCACAACTTCAATTCAGCTTTCCTTCTACATTGAGGACAGCATTGTATTTTTCCTTGCTTTCCTTAAGGCAGAGACAATTATACTATGTCCTCAGATTCTGTTATATATGACTAAATAGCATTCATCGATCTTTGTGTCAACAACTGCCTTCAATCTACACTGGGGACAGCTGTATTCAAAACTTCAATTCAGCTTTCCTTCTACATTGAGGACAGAATTGCATTTAGCCTTGCTTTCCTTAAGGCACACACAATTATACTGTATCCTGAGATTCTATAATCTGTGACTAAATGGCATTCATCGACCTTTGTGTCAACAACTGCCTTCAGTCTACACTGCGGACAGAAGAGTTCACAACTTAAACTCAGCTTTAGAACTAAAATTATCTTCAATATCTGTCCTTACAACAACCTTCAAACTATTCTGCGGTCAATAAAAATTAAAACTTCATAGCAAGAGCTCCACTACTACCCAAAACATTGAATTCAGCCTCGCTTTATTTAAGGTAGAGACTAATGGATTATATGTCTTCCGTTTTTGTAAAAGAATGTCACAAATAGTATTCATCTATAACTGCTAACTAGAGCTTTCAAGCTACACTACAGACAGCTCAGTTCACAACTTCATTTCAGCTTTCCCTTTACATTAAGGACAGCATTGCATGTATCCTTGCTTTCCTTAAGGCACACACAATTATACTGTATCCTGAGATTCTATTATCTGTGACTAAATGGCATTCATCGACCTTTGTGTCAACAACTGCCTTCAATCTACACTGCGGACAGAAGGGTTCACAACTTCAACTCAGCTTTAGAACTAAAATTATCTTCAATATCTGTCCTTACAAAAACCATCATTATATTCTGTGGTCAGTAAAAATTAAAACTTCATAGCAAGAGCTCCACTACTACACAAAACATTGAATTCAGCCTCGCTTTATTTAAGGTAGAGACTAATGGATTATATGTCTTCCGATTTTGTAGAAGAATGTCACAAATAGTATTCATCTATAACTGCTCAGTAGAGCTTTCAAGCTACACTACGGACAGCTCAGTTCACAAATTCAATGCAGCTTTCCTTCTACATTAAGGACACCATTGTATTGAGCTTTACTTTCCTTAAGACAGACACAATTATACTGCGTCCTCAGATACTGTTAACTTTCACAAAATAGCATTCATCAATCTTTGTGTCAACAACTGCCCTCAATCTACATTGCAGACAGCTCACTTCACAATTTCAAATCAGCTTTCCTTCTAGATTAAGAACAGCATTATATTCAGCCTTGCTTTCCTTAATGCAGAGACAATTATACTGTGTCCTCAGACTCTGTTAACTAAGATAAAATAGCATTCATCGATCTTTGTCTCAACAACTGCGTTCAATCTACACTGGGGATAGCTGTATTCACAACTTCAATTCAGCTTTCCTTCTACATTAAGGACAGCTTTGCAATCTGCCTTGCTAGCCTTAAGGCAGAGACAATTATACTGTGTCCTCCGATTCTGTTAACTATGACAAAATAGCATTCATCAATCTTTGTGTCAACAACTGCCTTCAATCTACACTGCGGACAGCTGGGTTCACAACTTGTTTTGACCAATCTTTCTGTCAACAACTACCTTCAATATACACTGCGGACAGCTGGGTTCACAACTTCAATTCAGTTTTCCATGTAAATGTCTCTTCACTATGTGTGCTGAGAAGTGCCTTCAATCAATTCTGCTCTCAGTAGAGTTCACAACTAGATACTAAGAGCGCGAGCACTACAGAAAACATGCAATACAATTTTGATTTACTTAAAACACAGACAATTGCACAATATCCTCACATTTTCCTAAACTTTGAACACTAGGAAATTCAGCCATCATTTATTTAATGCAGACAAAATTCTACTATATGTGTTTCACATTTTGTTTAAATAAGTGACAAAAGCCATTCGTCTATGTCTGTTAACAACTACTTTCAATCTACACTGCACAGGGAACATACAAGCTCACCACCAAAGATACTACTTACTCAGCGGCCCATAAATAATCACAAACAAGAGTAAACACTTTTATGTCACAGTGAGACATACTGTCCCTTTTAAATGGAATTAATGCAGAATTCAATCAACAAAAGACATTACTTCAATTACTGTATCTCCCCCCCGACCACACATCATCACAGGATACGTTCAAGCTCAGCAGCAAAGGTATTACTAACTCACTACACCACAAATCATCACCATGTGACCATATTCAATGAGATGACTTATTTAGAAAAAAATACTTTTTGAAGATATACTTCAACTTACTTCTGTGAATGGACAACCAATATATATTAGAAAACTTGATTTTAAAGATTTTGCTACCAATGCGTCCTGCTTGGACCACACATCATCACACACTCCACAGAACTTTGTTGCCTTAGATGCACACTTGCTGCCTTTCTTGACTGCGGTTATCAATTATTCTTCTTGTAATACAAATTCAAAGTACAGGCCCTTCATTCAGCCTTCTTGATAATTACTTCCCGTGAATAGCAATGGGTAATTTCCACACTTGCATCCTATCTTCCAACGCACAGTCTGTGTAATGAGCTGGAAATTCAATGATCTACTTCCCTGAAAAGACAGTGGCTACTTTGCACGTCTGCACCTTTTCTTACTTTTTACCCTATTCATATTCCATTCAATAAACACATCATCCACACATACACACACTTACGTGTTGCCTTTCTTGGCTGAAGTTATCAATACTCTTCAATTTCATATTCTGATTCAAAGTCAAGACGCTTTAACAAGCCTTTTTCATGTACATACTACCCCGGCAGAAGACATTTGTAAATGTTGCACTTGCTGCCTTTCTTCCTAGGAGTTATCAATTGTTCTTTAATTTCATATTCTGATTCAAAGTCAACGCCCTTTACCAAGCCTTTTTGTTGTACCTACTACCTCGCCTAAATGCAGTAGGTAATTTCCACACTTGCAGCCTTTCTTACTTTTTACATTATTCATCTTCCAACCAATCAACACATCATCTAAACATACACACCCCTACTTGCTGCCTTTCTTGGCTGTGGTTATTAACTATTGTTCTATATCATATCCGTATTCAAAGTGCAAGCCCTTTATCGAGTCTTGTTGTTGTAACAGCGACGCCGGCCAACAGCACGGAGAAATTTACAGACTTGCTACCTTTCTTAGCTGGGGTTATCAATTCTTCTTTAATTTCATATTCTGATTCAAAGTCAAGGCCCTTTATCGAGCCTTTTTGTTGTAGCTACACCCCGGCCGAAAGCAGTACAGCATTTGCACAATGGCTGCCTTTCTTGGCTGCGGTTATCAATTTTTCTTGTAATAAAAATTCAAAGTGCAGACCCTTTATTGAGCCTTCTTGGTAACTACTACAGATGAATGACAGTGCATAATTTGCACACTTACGTCCTTTATTGCACCCTTTCTACCGCACAGTGTATGTAATTTAAACAGTTGCTTCCCTCCTTAGATGTACTGACAGTTTCTCAGGGTCCCACTACGGAATCCGACTCACAGTCTATAATGGCCTGAAAAACAAAACACCCACATCTTTTACAAGGCAGTGCATAGTTTCAACGTCTGCTGCCTTTCTTAATTTTCACCTTTTTCATCTTCCACTCAATCAACACATCATCCACAAATATACACACCTACTTGCTGCCTTTTTTGACTGGAGTTATTAATTATTCCTGAATTTCATATTTTGATTCAAAGTCAATGCCCTTTATAAAGCCTTTTTATTATAGCTGCTACCTCAACCAAACACAACACAACTGTGATAGTTTCTCAAATCAAAACAATATCCACTTTATAATGTTCTCTGATTTTTATACTGAAATTAGGAAAAAGACTTCAATTCCACTTTTAAGGGGCCAGGGCTTTCTTCAGGTTAGACTAGCACTAATGTACCTTCAATTGTTAGACAATACCTGGACCATTTTTAACATTGCTCGTTTTCTTATTGCTGCTGTTTGCCTTAGGAAACACAGATTCCCACTGATGATTGAACTGTGTATTCCTTCTAAATTTTTAAATACCGTGAATTTCTTTTAATTGATATATCTTTCTAGTTTTAAATCATTTATATATATCCGTGTACTAATCATCTACAGTTTTATATCGCCTATATGTATTGAATTGTCTCGTGTTTTGTATTTGTACTATTATGATTTTTATTAATCAAATAAAGTGGTTTGAAGACTGAAGAATATAACCTCTCATAACTGAATAGAGCTTCTAAAATTTTTCATCATGTATTTCATATTTCTCATTATCAATTTCAAAACTCATATCATCATACTCGATGTCATCTAATGCTTCCACAAAATCAGCATCTAAAGTTTAGTCTAGGAAATAACAGCTGATATCTACAGCATTTATATCTTCCTCTTCATTCTCCCTACTTAAAAAAATTATGTTTAGCTCTTCTATGACACTGTTACTAATTTCGAAACTGCCTTCCAAATTGTTTTATTGATTTTCCATACTGAATTTCTTATGTTGAAGGTCCTTGTACAAAAACATAAACCCTTAATTTTATCTTCACTGTAATATCAGCATATGTGGTGATTCAAATGAAATATCTTAAAAATAATTCTTACAATGAAAGAAACATTTTCTACATGAGTGTATATTATTTTCAAAATATTCTAAAATTAAATACAATAAATACAGTGTCACTCTGCATTGTGTAAAGTGCTTTATTTATTTCTTTATACTACCTACTATTTTGCAAACTTAAAACAATGACGACAGCACTACCTTAGTTTGACTCACCCCATTATGTTCTCAATTAGGGTTGAGGGAGGCAAAGGAAAGGAGTAAACTACATGTCTACAGATGTACTCCTATATTTAGAACACTGGATGAAGCACTCAATAAATAAAGTTAGAAACAAAAGAACATACCCAAAAAAGGCTGCATAAAAGATACACAAAGGAAAGCAACACAAATAGGTCATCGAATCTTGAACACAAACTGATAAGTCACCAAAAGAACCAAAAGGCTAAGAACACTGCAACGGACGCTACGCTGTGGAACTCATTGTGAAGAAAGGTAGAAACATACTGCAAATAAAGCGGAATTCAAATAAAGAAAAAGTAACAAAGATACATGGATGACAAAGTCACTGGAGTAATACTCTGTTCCCCAACACAAAAAAATATTTTGCAGAAGTTATATGTACAAATGTAAAGGTACCCAATCCCCCGGGACTCAAAAAATAACAGTTGAGGACCGTGGGGAGAACACCAATGCCCCCATGATCCCAGCGGGCTCCCCGCGTCCTTTGAGAGCCGGCATTGTTTTCTCAGAGAGAGCAGCTTACATGCTGGTCTCTCTAACGAAAAGCAATATGCTTTCCTACTTGAAAGAGACAGCAGATTAACTTGCTCTCTCTTTCAAATAGTAATCAGGTTTGATGTGCTAAAGTGGGAGCCGCAGCGCTCCCGCCCTACCATAGCAAACAGCAGTGTCCCAGGGATAAGCACCCCGAGACACTGCAAGAGCCGGCCCTGAGAAATGATGGTCCGCAGGGCCATCAAGGGTTCCTGTAAGGGAGCCGCGCGACCCCCTCCCAACATTAAAAAGTCCCAAGAAGTGGAAGTCACCGGAGCTGGGAAATCTGTGCCATCACGGACCCCCCTATTTTAAATATTACTGCCCCAGGAAGGTGGCGGCCCCCGAAGAATGTAGGAGAGCCGTGAGCCACCTGCATACTTCAAAATAAACAATGGCTGCCAACAATTCCTGGTTTGGAGTGCTGACAGACAGTTGAAAGCCAATCAGCATGCAGCTCGTGCTTGTAATTGTACAGATTTCCGTACGCGTATGCCGCGATTTTTCTATAAAAAAAATAAATATATATATATATAGCCTAAACATCCATGTACGACCCCCTGAGCAAGCCTATAGGGTCAGAATCTTTCTACCCTGCCCCCTTTCCTTATTTCTCAACTTTGTTTTACTGTTTTCTTGTGACTCGGTTCTAGCGACGAACAAGATGGCTGCCAACATTTCCTGGTTTGGAGTGATGACAGACAGTTGACAGCCAATCAGCATGCAGCTCGTGCTCGTAATTGTACAGATTTCCATACGCGTACGTCACGATTTTTCTTTTAAAAAACAAAAAACAAAAAAAGAACCTAAACATCCATGTACGACCCCTGAGCAAGCCTAGAAGGTCAGAATGTTTCTAGCCTGCCCCTTTCCCTTATTTCTCTACTTTGTTTCACTGTTTTCTTGTGTCTGATGGCCGCCAACACTTCCTGGTTTCGATTGTTTACAGACAGTTGACAGCCAATCAGCATGCAGCTCGCCCTCGTAATTGAATGGATCTTCGTACACATGTAGAACTCTGTCTCTAGATATCGCTATGATTTTACTTGTAATTTTCTCAGAAACTACTGATTGGATTTACACCATTTAACAAAAAGCACAATCTGCGAACCAAACTCTACCTCTCTGCCAAATTTAGTGTAATTCCGTTCAGCCGTTCGGGCTGTAGCCCTGGCTAAAGGTCCCTATGGAAAATTGCTTGGGGAAAACACGTTTTGGGACCCCCCTGTTTTCTCCGGCCCAACTTGATGAATCACCCCCAAACTTTCAGGGAAGGAGCGGAACCGAACAGGCCATTTTCTTGGAGAAATTCACAAAGATTCGTCCACCGGCGCCAAAGTTATTCCAAAAAGAATGTTGTGAATTTCCTATGGAAAGTAGGTCCTGACCATAACTAACTACTGGCGACCGCCAGATGATATATATATATATAAATATATGGATCTCGCCAGACACCTGTGGCGCCACCAACTCGTTTCTCAGTTGATACAATGACGAAGAGTGAGAACCCAATTCTGGTGCCAAACAAAGGTGCTTTATTGGTGCCTTTGAACGCTCAGCATGCCCGCCATGACGCGTTTCGCCTGTGTCCACAGGCTTGATCACATGATGTGTATGCTTTACCCAGGGGAGGTATTTATAGTTGACACAAAGGGCGGACAATTTTTACCGCACTTCTCTTTCACAATGTTTAACATGGCTGTCTGCTTGTTGTGCCCCTGCCCTCTGATTATTCGTTTTGCTCCCCCTCTGTTGTGGCCAGCCCCAGTCGTGTTTCCCGCCCGCTCCCTGCCGCTGCCCCCCTGTGGCCCCGCCCCCTTCCCTCGGACTCCCTTCCCATTCGCTGCCCCGCTCCCGCCTCCCAGCTGCTCTTCCCTCGCTCCGCCCCCCCCACTCTCCACTTATGGCAGAGTGGCAAACGCACAGCGTTGGCGCGCAGCGGGCACGCCGATTGTGCGCCGAAGGCGCGCCAAAGGTAAGCCCGTCTGTGCCCGTCCGTGCCTGGCCAGCGCCCAGCGCCTGAACGCCTGGCCCCCGTAGACACCAGCCCACCCGCCGGACCTACGACGCCACCGAACTCAACGCACTCAACAACGGCTGGATCTCCGGATGCTAACGATCCACCCCGAGATGCACCCAAGGACCCTTCAGCTGCCACTCCTGCAAGTTCACCTGCATCCGGACCTGCACTGCACCCGCACCCAGCAAGCCGAGCACCGTCAGCAACCACCTGAAGTGCATCCTACTCAACACCCGCTCCGTCCACAGACACGCCGTTGAGCTCTGGAACCTGCTCGACACTACATCACCAGACGTCGCCTTCCTCACGGAAACCTGGATGAACGCCTCCTCAGTGCCCGACATCGCCATCGCCATCGCCATCCCGGACGGATACAAGATCACCCGGAGGGACCGCGGCAATCAGACCGGAGGAGGCATCGCCATCATCCACAGGAACACCATCCGCATCACAACCAACACCGACGACACCCTCACAACCGCCGAGCACCTGCACTTTCAGATCCACACCGACCCCAAGACCACCCTCAGAGGCACCCTCATCTACAGACCCCCGGGACCACGCACACAATTCAGCGAAGACATCGCCAACCTCATCAGCCCGCACGCCCTCCCCTCCGCTGACTACATGCTCCTCGGGGACCTCAACTTCCACCTGGAGAACAACAATGACCGCAGCTCCACCACCCTGCTGGACAACCTCGCCAACCTCAGTCTCAAGCAACTGGTGACCACCCCCACCCACTACGCCGGACACACACTCGACCCCGTCTTCTCCTCCAGCAAGGACTTCGCCTTCAGCCACGCCACCGGACTCCACTGGACGGACCACAGCTGGGTCCACTTCAGCTTCAGAAAGAACACGATCCACCACCACCAGCAACAGGTTGCAAGCAGAAGCTGGAACAAGATCACAGCCGACCAGCTCGCCGCATCCCAGAGCCAGGACCCCCCCGCCAGCTCTGCAGACCCCAGCCAGGCCGCCAACAACCTCACGAAGTGGATCAGCAACTGCGCAGATGACCTCGCCCCTCTGAGGACCCCGCCTAGCAGACCCGGCAGCAAGAAAGCCCCATGGTTGACCGACGAACCCAAGAGCTCAAAGAAGAACTGCCGAGCCCTCGAGAAAGCCTGGCGCAGAGACCCTACTCCAGACAACATGACCACCCTCAAGCTCGCCACCCAAAAACATCACCAACTGATCCACACCACCAAGAAAGCAGCATTCAAGGAACGACTGGACAACAACGCACACAACAGCAAGGAACTCTTCAACATCGTCAAAGAGCTCTCCAACCCCAACACCGGAAACAACAACATCACAAGACCTCTGCAACTCCCTCGCCTCCTACTTCCACAACAAGATCGCAGACATACACAACAGCTTTAGCACATAACCGACGCACCCCATGACCGCACCAACGCCCCCCACCACCACCCTCCGCGCCTGGACCCCGATCAGCACCGAAGACACCATCCGCACGATGAACTCCATAAACTCCGGATTTCCATCCGACCCCTGCCCTCACCACGTCTTCAACAAGGCTGACGCTGTCATCGCACCCCACCTCCGGGACATCATCAACACCTCCTTTGACACCGCTACCTTCCCGGAGAGCTGGAAGCACGCCGAACTCAGCGCTTTACTGAAGAAACCATCAGCGGACCCCACCGAACTCAAAAACTACCACCCCATATCGCTCCTCCCGTTTCTGGCCAAAGTCATCGAGAAGACCGTCAACAAGCAGCTGACCGCCTTCTTCGAGGCGAACGGATCCCTCGACCTCTCGCAGTTTGGCTTCCGGGCCAACCACAGCACCGAGACCGCCCTCATCGCAGCCACCGATGACATCCGAGCCCTGCTCGACAACGGAGAAACAGCGGCCCTCATCCTCCTGGACCTCTCCGCGGCATTCAACACTGTCTGCCACCGCACCCTAGTGCAGCGCCTCAGCAACGTCGGAATCCAGGAGAAGACACTAGAATGGATCATCTCCTTCCTCGCCGGAAGGACACAGAGAGTCCGCCTCCCCCCCTTCAGATCAGCAGCCACCGAAGTCATCTGCGGCGTACCACAAGGATCATCGCTCAGCCCCACCCTCTTCAACATCTACATGAGCCCCCTTGCGGCCATCCCACGCCAACACAACCTCAACATCATCTCCTATGCAGACGACACCCAGCTGATCCTCTCCCTCACCAACGACCCTGCCACCGCCAGAGCCAACCTACACGAAGGGATGAAAGACGTAGCCGAGTGGATGGTGAACAGCCGCCTGAAACTGAACTCAGACAAGACGGAAGTCCTGATCCTGGGATCATCACCCTCCACCTGGGACGACTCCTGGTGGCCCCCCGCCCTGGGCAGCGCACCCAAACCAACACATCACGCACGCAACCTGGGCTTCGTCCTGGACTCCTCCCTCTCCATGACCAGACAAGTCAACGCCGTCTCCTCGTCGTGCTTCAACATCCTGCGCATGCTACGCAAGATCTTCCGGTGGATCCCCACCAAGACCAGGAAGACGGTCACCCAGGCCCTCGTCACCAGCCGGCTGGACTACGGCAACTCCCTCTACGCCGGAACTACTGCCAAACTCCGGAAGAGACTCCAGTGGATCCAGAACGCCTCAGCAAGACTCATCCTCGACATCCCCCGACACAGCCACATCTCCGGTCACCTGAGAGACCTGCACTGGCTCCCGGTCAACAAGAGAATCACCTTCCGTCTCCTCACCCACGCACACAAAGCCCTACACAACCAAGGCCCAAGATACCTCAACAGCCGCCTCAACTTCTACACTCCCGCACGCCAGCTTCGATCGACCAGCCACGCCCTCGCCGCCGTCCCCCGCATCCGAAGAGCCACCACAGGTGGAAGGTCCTTCTCCTACCTGGCCTCCAAGACTTGGAACTCCCTCCCGACCCACCTCCGCCTGAAACAAGACCACCTCGCCTTCAGGAAGCAGCTCAAGACCTGGCTGTTCGAGCAGTAGCGGACCCCCCCTCCCCAAGCGACTTGAGACCCTCCGGGTGAGTAGTGCGCTATATAAATGCACTGATTGATTGATTGATTGATTGATTGTATGAAATGGTAAAAAGACTATGGCTAGATATTTATCCAATCGCCTATAGTGCAAAATACAATAAGTCTCATCCAAACTTAATACACAATTTATTCATAATAATAATTATGTGCAAAAATATGCAATGGCCATGAATACATATATAAATATATATATAAAAACACCATTTAAAAAAATATATATCCTTATGTTTTCATTTACATCCTTTGGTTTCCAGGTTAAAAACATGTGCAAATACATCCCAAGTGGGATAATATAAAGTGTATGTGCAATTAAATTGCAACATGTAAACCTCTCATACCTCTCCCTATGGCGCAGAACAACTGTGATAGCATAGTGCAAAAAATATAACCATAAAGTGTATAGTGCTTATAATAAATAAAATTCATTATGCAAAGGAGGAGCCCCTCCATTACGTATTTGTTCTTGTAACTGATGTTTCTGATAGGCTGTTATGATTGCATTGACCACTACTCTCAATGTTATTTGGTGCCGTCATATATTTGGTACCTCAAAACCCCCCCCGGATACTATGAATCCCGCAATGTTCAATTTAATGATAATCTATAAGCATGTGTAAAGATCCTCACTTGCGTTGAGGCCCCCCGGGGTACGGCTGTCAAGCTCTAATATGTATCGGGTCTCAAGGACCCGTAGAAGAGCATCTCTATTGCCGCCCTGTTTCAATGGCATCACGCAATCAACGATGTAATATTGCAGATGCTTAGGGTCACTGTCGTGGGTACTCTCAAAATGGCGAGCCACCGGATATGACTGATCTTTAGTGGTGATAGCCCTTATGTGTTGCAAAATCCGCTTGTGAGCTGGCAGTCGGGTACTCCCTACATACCAAAGCTCACAAGGGCATTGCAACACATAAACTGCAAATTCCGTTTTGCAGGTGAGTCGTTTAGTTATCTGTACAGGGGTGTCTTTAAAAGGAACCTGGTATTGTGTTTTGTTGCAGCCATATCTGCAAGCTTTACAGCTTGGGCACTTTTTAAATCCTTTACTTAGTGCCATCCAAGTGTCTGGAATTGGCTGCTCCAGGTAGTTCTTAACCAATCTGTCTGACATGGATGTGTATTTTCTGTAAGTTAGTTCAGGTTTTTTCCTCACCAACCCCCCAATGACAGGATCCCCTGTCACCAGATTCCAGTTGCGAGAAAAGATCTTTCTGATCGCCCTGTGTTGTCGATTGTATGTGACAATAACCCTGGATTACTCAGATGTATTTTCTTTGTCAGCTACATCACAGGATGCTCTAGGTGTAAGGGCCTGCATTCTGGTAATGGTTCTAGAACGATCAATTGCTCTCTGTATGATCCCCTCAGAGTATCCTCTAGCCAGGAATCGCAATTTACTGGCTTCCTGGGCTTTAGAGCATTCTATTTCAGTGCTACAAATCCTTTTGATGCGCAGCATTTCCCCGAAAGGAATGCTGCGTATCAAATGGTGGGGGTGCTGGCTTGCCGCATGCAGGACAGTATTGCCCGCTGTCGGCTTCCTATGTAATCTTGTGGCCAATCCCCCATCTTCTGCATACACTACTATATGAAGGAAGCAGACCGATGTTGCACTGATTGTGGATGTGAATTCCAAATTTAAATCATTAACATTCAATTGTTCCACAAATAAACGTGCCTCCTGTGGGGATCCCTGCCAGATCAGAAATAGGTCATCAATATACCTTAAATATAACGGGACATGGTTCTGCATGGTGGCCAGATGTTGTCCCATGAGGACCTGCTCCTCCCACCAACCCATGTGCAAGGACGCTAGGCTGGGTGAAAAGCAGGCCCCCATGGCCACCCCCCTGATCTGTTGGTACACTTGGTTGTTAAATAAAAAGTAGTTTTGTTCCAAACACACCCTGATCCTGGAAACCAACATTTTGTTGTGGGCAGAGAAATTGATGGCACGTTTGTTTAAATAATGACTGACTGCCTTAATCCCATCATTATGTATTATAGACGTGTATAGTGAGGATACATCTAATGTAATGAGCAGACATTCAGAATTCCACATCACGCTTTTCAATTTACGCACAAAGTCAGATGAGTCCTGTACATATGACTTCAGATTTTTAACTCTATCCCGCAAAAAATAGTCAATATATGTTGAGATATTCTCAGTAGAGCTGTTAATTGCGGAAATTATTGGATGCCCCGGTGGCTTGCCCATTCTTTTGTGGACCTTTGGTAGCAGATAAAATGATGGTATTACCGGGTGTTCCTTTTTGAGAAAGCCAAATTCCTCTTTTGAAATCAGGTTACCGCTCCTCCATGCAACCAGTTTTGAGTTTTGGTCCTGCCGTGCAGTTCTAATTGCAGCCAGATTGCTTTTTTTGTAGCATGACTGGTCCTGTAATTGTAACTCCGCCTCATCAATGTACATTTTGCCCGGCCACAGTACTATGTTTCCCCCTTTGTCTGCTTGGCGGACAATGATGTTTTTATTTGAATCAAGTTTTTTTACCAGATTGTTATAGCTTTGATTCATTTTGTTTATTGCAACATGTTTTCTATTTGTGGCTATGTACAACTTTTTTAGATCTTTAGTGATGAGTTCTTGGTATACATCCAGGTTATCATGGGTCATGGTCGGTAAAAAGATGGATTTGGGTTTGAAGGGGGTACTACATGTGGCTAGGTCTACACTCGATGTCACTAGTGGGACCGACCTCGATGGACACCCTTCTTCCTGCAAGGCCCAAATTTCCTCAAATCCTGTCCGGTCTCCTGCATCCAAAAGAGTTGGGCTGCTTGGTATTCCCACAGCTTTCTTTTTTGCGGGTTGCAGCTTGAAATATTTTTTTAGTTTGAGCTTTCTTACGAACCTATTTGCGTCCATTCTTGTGTCCGCATAGTTGAAATCACACGGTGGACAGTATGATAACCCTAGGCTGAGAATCTTTTCATCATTTTCGGTAAGTTGTAGCGGTGTAAGGTTTATTATAGAGCAGGAGTTGGCTCCCGTGTTTGTTTCACGGGCTGCTTGTTCCAGCGGCCTCTTTGTGGTCTTTTCTCGCTGCTTGTTTTTCCTTGCGTTACATTTGCGCCTTTCAGTGCGCCTCCTGTTTGCCCTTTGCTGTTTTGTCTGCCTGCTTGTACTCTTGGTCTTAAAGTGTCCCGGCGGTCCTGGCACATGCAGCTTACCTCCTGTGCCAGGGACAACTTTGTAAACCCCACCGCTGTCGTTTTTGCCCCCTTGTTATCTGATTCACTTGCTGTTGAGCTCGCATCCGTTGATGACATGATGGCTGAGGCATTGCCAGCTGGTATGGACCGCATCTTCCTGGCTCGCGCTTTTACATTTTCATACCTTTTAGCATAGGTAAAGATCTGTCCATTTATATATTCTAAGCGATCCCGCACAAATTTGAAGGCTTTCCATTTTTTTATAACCTCCTCCTCTTTGCCCAACCTGGTCATCAAGTCCGCCCTCATTTTATCCATTGACTCGCTTGAGCCCACGCTGGCAATTTCCACTTCAAGCTCTTCAATTTCTGCCTGAAGTTTACAGCGGTCAGATTCTGCATATTTTACGAGGATTGCCATTAACTTGGCTGATGACTCCAAGTTAGTCTCTGCCCATTCTGTTTGCATTGCTGGATCGGGCGTCTTGTAGCTTGGGGCTAAACTTATCCGAAGACCTCTGGGTACCCGGCCCACTTGCAAATATCTGGTGAGTGATTTATTTTCCCACCATTTGGATTGTTCTTTTAGCATCAACTTCTCTAACTTTCTGAATAAATCCCTTGCAGTTGGATTAGTTGTCGCACTAATAGCCTGCCTTGTCATATCCGATCCCCCGGCCGGGGAATCTGCAAATATGAGGTCGGCTGCCTCCTCTCTGCTCCGCAACACATCCACGGACATTTTATTGCTGTAGCTGATATTTTCAAGCACTGCACCCATGTTAGACTTAAAGAGGCTGCTCTCAAAACGTTTTGACTGTTCGCGTCCCTGTCTAGGCAAACTCTCCACCGGACAATCTGTTGTCTCCTACCTCCACTGGGCTACCGGTTCACCGTCCGCTCTCCTGATTCGGATGGCGCCGACTCCCTTTGTACGGTAGGATAATTTGCAGTGTCCAGGGGCTCTGGGCGGCTAACTTCTCGCCAAAGTCTTGTAAAAATCAGTTCCAGGACACGGAACCAACTGCTTCCTGCTGCCGAGCCACGTTGGGGGAGGGGTTCCACTCGCACCACCGAGAGCTTCCTTGGCGCGTAATATGAAAGGATCTCGCCAGACGCCTGCGGCGCCACCAACTCGTTTCTCAGTTGATACAATGACGAAGAGTGAGAACCCAATTCTGGTGCCAAACAAAGGTGCTTTATTGGTGCCTTTGAACGCTCAGCATGCCCGCCATGACGCATTTCGTCTGTGTAGGCTTGATCACATGATGTGAATGCTTTACCCAGGGGAGGTATTTATAGTTGGCACAAAGGGCGGACAATTTTTACCGCACTTCTCTTTCACAATGTTTAACATGGAAACGGTAAAAAGACTATGGCTAGATATTTATCCAATCGCCTATAGTGCAAAATACAATAAGTCTCATCCAAACTTAATACACAATTTATACATTATAATAAATATGTGCAAAAATACGCAATTGCCATAAATACATATATAAATATATATATATATAAAAACACCATTTAAAAATATATATATCCATATGTTTTCATTTACATCCTTTGGTTTCCAGGTTAAAAACATGTGCAAATACATCCCAAGTGGGATAATATAAAGTGCATGTGCAATTAAATTACAACATGTAAACCTCTCGTACCTCTCCCTATGGCGCATATGCAATGGTGCAAGATCGAATTGTAACACGGCATTGGCTATTTATTTGAACCTGCATGCTGAATGCGCAACCAGCGATTAACATGTTAAATGCCCACTTGGGCCAGGATGCTTTGGAACAGTTCACTAAAATTAAGTTCACAATGAAGTATATGTGCTTTTTAAGCATTTAATTACAGGATCACCTTATGGTTTTCTCTAACGGATATAATGATTAAATCTGCCTTGATTTATATTTAATTTCAAATGCATAATCATGCTTGAAGTCATTGTGTGAAATGCAGCTCAGTGAATTTTTCAGACTTGGGAGTCTGTTCACTGTCTCTATTAGCATGTGACAGTATTTATTTCACTTGTACACAAACACTCACGCTCGTGAACAAGAGGTTGAATCCTCGAAACGCGTCAAGTGGAGCCTGAATAAAGCTCGTTTTTCTGCAAAAAGTTGGCCCAGACAATCTTTTCTTATTGGACCTCAGGATAAGTTTTGGCATTTGTTGGGATTCGCTATCCCATCGGGGCCCGCCGCTGGAAGTGGCAGGGGTTAAAAGCGACTGCAAGCTTTGGATTTACAATTAACCCCGCCCGCCTTTTGTGACACCAATTGGGTGTCAAGTCCTTACAATTCCATTTCTAATCGGAGCCTGCTGTTTTTCGAGCACACACACCAGGACTGCACGAGCGTGGTAACAGAGGACCTTTCGGGAAGATTACACCGGAACGTCGAGCTTCTGCTCAACACGGCGCAGGGTGAGTGCGGCGGCTACCGATCTTTCACTTTTTCCGTAAATGGGTGGGAGAACTGGATTGCAATATTTTACACGAAAAGGCAAGCGGCTAAAACCGACAGGGGCACACGCCACGCGACTGTCTGTTTCTGCAGTACGTAACGAGCGGACACTAAGCATCGTGTCTTAAACACTTGTTAAATTAAGTCTACAATGCCTTCAACCAGGAACACGAAAAGAGCTGTAGTGACCAACAAAATGTTCTTAGGGCAAAGCTCCAATGCACCTAAAAACAGCGGCGACACCCTAGGAGCAACAGGAGGCGGGCCAAGAGTAAACAAGATCTGTGGAACAAGCTTTGGAAGGCGTTAAAAAAAGAACAAAATAAATGGTGGGAAGCCATGGCATTGCAGAAATATATAGAAGCAGACAGAATACCCAGGGGCCTACGCATCTACACCACTCCCACGTTCAACGAGCCTGACCCAGATCTGGCGGAAGAATGGGCAGAGAACAGCCATAGATGTTCCATAATCATGCTTAAATTACTCGTGAAATATGCATCTAAAGAAGTCGAGAAATACTCCAGTGAAATTGATGACCTAACAACACAACTAAAAGAACTATACGACAACATGGCCGATTATGACACAGAATTCAACAAAATGGAAATCAAACTGGAGAAAATTGAAAAAGACATACGTGAGAAAAAAGAGAGAAAGTTCAACAGAGACCGCATCGATTATGAATGTGGACAAGTTCTGACATTTGCAAAGAAATACGACCATTTGCGAGTGAAAAGGAATGAACCAATAACCGGGCCGAATGCAGTGGTTACCCCGGCACCTGATTCAAACGTCCAAGGCTCACCTGAACAAACAACGATGAGCACTGGAAGTACGAGAGCGGCAGAGCAACCAAGAAGCCCAAGTTTGCTCAGCCCAAAAGACCTCATTTTAAAGGAATTTTCACTTGTGGCACAGGGAAGACTGGAGGCCCATGGCAAAGGCAATACCAACGCACAAAGAGGACGCGGTCGAGGAGGCAAAGTCGCTGCAAAAGCAAGATCAAACACAACAGTCAGGAGCAATGTATCAAGCCTGGTGGGATCCAGAACGAGGGGCCAACAGAAAGAAAAATGAAGGACGCAATGATGGTTATCAACCTTTCACAGCGCGAGCTCAGTGCCATAGAAACTGAGGTTTTGTCCTTAGGCCTTTCTTTTTGTCCTACATCTTCATTTGACTATGAACAGATTAGAATTGACTTATTTCACTTCACTCGTAAACTGAGACTGCGCAAATGGTTTGCCACGAGAGTAAATACGGAAACGGGGCAACCAGAGAGAGTGCCTAGTAACATTGCGGTTGGTGATGCTGAGTTCTTGCACACATTACATGAACTAGGGGGTAACCCCAATCTCAATGACAATCATATTATGAATTTGATTAATGACAATATTGATTATGTTCTAAATGCACCAAGTGGTTGTAAACCAAAATCTGTCTTTTCTCCCCAAATTGTGAATGATTCCATTGATGTGTTTGAAAAAGGTGTCATCAAGGAGTTTGACACATTATCTAGAAAAATGAGGGATGGGAGAATGAATTTGACCAAACCACAATTTGAAGCCATTGACAAATTGAAGAAAGATAAAACTATTGTCATAAAATAGTCAGATAAGGGCGGTAATATCGTCATTTTACCACTTACCATGTATGTGGAAGAGGGTCTCGCACAACTCAGTGATGAACAGAAATATGAGAAAAGTGACAGACTTACCTATAAAGCCAGCACCAGTAGTTATCAAGAACAATTACTGGACTGGAAGGACATGGGCCTCATTGGGAACGATGAATGTAGCTTTCTCCAGTGCAAATATCCCAAGCTGCCCGCATTATACCTACTCCCTAAGGTTCATAAGTGTTTAAGTAGCCCCCCAGGTAGACCCATTGTTTCTTCCAGAGGGAGTTGCTGGGAGAACACGTCGAGGTACGTGGATTTCTTCCTGCAACCGCTCGTGCAAAATCTCCCCTCATACCTAAGAGACACGGGAGATTTCCTTAAAAAAATAGAGGGCATAGACTGGAAAGAAGGGTGGCTGTTGATGACTATGGACATCAACAGTTTATACACATGTATTCCACATCTGACAGGGATAGAGGCGTGTAGACACTTTTTGAAGGAGAGATCCATATCATACCTTTTACACACTGAGATGGTATTGGATATGGTTCTGTTGTGTCTCACTCAAAACTTTTTCATATTCAATGGCGTGATCTACCACCAACCCCTTGGGACTGCGATGGGATCCTGCTTCGCCCCCAGTTTTGCGGGGTTGTACCTAGGCTGGTGGGAGGAGCAGGTAGTCCGGCAGTCCCAGGAGTATCAAACAAGAGTCATCAAGTGGCTTAGGTATATAGACGATATCTTCATCATCTGGAATGGCACCAGTGACGAAGCATTTGACTTTGTGATAACCCTGAATAACCACAAGCTCAATCTCTCATTCACCTGTCATGTGGACAGTAAGGAGGTTGACTTTCTTGACCTCAAGGTTTAAGTGACAGACAATTCCTTATCCTCTGTTTTGTTTAGGAAGGAGACTGCAGGCAATAGTCTCCTCCACGCCCAGAGTTGTCACCCCAGCAATTTGATTAACTCCATACCAATGGGCGAATTTTTACGAGCCAAGCGTAACTGTTCCAACAATAAAGATTACACAATGGAGGTGGGCATCATGACAGACCGATTAAGGCAAAGATGATACAGCAAAAAATGCATTGACTCAGCCATAAAGAAAATCAACAGCTGTGATAGGGAAAGTCTCCTCAAAGACAAAAACACAAACACAGGTAATTCTGAGAACACTCCCTGTAGATTTATCACTGATTACCATGGACAATCTAGAGAAGTTAGGATAGCCATGGACAAATACTGGAATGTCCTCAAACTGGACAAAGACTTAGCCAAAGGAATCAGTGAACATCCACAAATAACTTACAGGAGAGCAAAATCTCTTAAAGATTTGGTCTGTACCACTCTGATATCCGAGAAACTTAAAAGGAATCCTGTTCAAGGATTCTACGTCTGCGGAAAGTGTAAAGCCTGCAGATTCAGTGGGAACACCAAAGTAGTCAAACTCTCCAAAGATTGGGACCCTTTCAAAATCCTGACACACACATCATGTCTTACTGACCATGCAGTATATGCCCTGAAATGCCCGTGCCAACTGTCCTATATTGGTAGTACTAAACATCCGGCCAAAGAGAGAGTATTGCAACATATGATCAATCAGTGATCAATCAATCAGTGACACTTGTAGAGTGCGCTACATACCCGTAGGGTCTCAAGGCGCTGGGGGGGGGGGGGGCGGGTGCCGCTACTGCTCGAACAGCCAGGTCTTCAGCTTCTTCCTGAAGGAGAGGTGGTCTTGGGTCAGGCGCAGGTCGGTTGGAAGGGAGTTCCAGGTCTTGGCGGCCAGGTAGGAGAAGGACCTTCCTCCCGTAGTCGCTCTTCGGATGCGGGGGACGGCGGCGAGGGCGTGGTTGGCTGATCGGAGGTGGCGTTTGGGTGCGTAGAAGTTGATCCGGCTGTTGAGGTAGCTCGGGCCCTGGTCGTGTAGGGCTTTGTGTGCGTGGGTGAGGAGGCGGAAGGTGATTCTCTTGTTGACGGGGAGCCAGTGAAGGTCTCTCAGATGTCCGGTGATGTGGCTGGTTCGTGGGATGTCGAGGATGAGTCTGGCTGAGGCGTTCTGGATCCACTGGAGTCTCTTCTGGAGCTTGGCGGTGGTACCGGCGTAGAGGGCGTTGCCGTAGTCCAGTCGGCTGGTGACGAGGGCCTGGGTGACGGTCTTCCTGGTCTCGGTGGGGATCCACCGGAAAATCTTCCGTAGCATGCGTAGGATGTTGAAGCACGCCGAGGAGACGTTGTTGACTTGTCTGGTCATGGAGAGGGAGGAGTCCAGGATGAAGCCCAGGTTGCGTGCATGGTCTGTCGGTTTGGGTGCGGTGCCCAGGGCGGGAGGCCACCAGGAGTCGTCCCAGGCGGAGGGGGAAGAGCCCAGGATGTGGACCTCCGTCTTGTCCGAGTTCAGCTTCAGGCGGCTGGTCGTCATCCACTCGGCTACCTCTCTCATCCCCTCGTGCAGGTTGGCTCTGGCGGAGGCAGGGTCGTTGGTCAGGGAGAGGATCAGCTGGGTGTCGTCGGCGTAGGAGATTATGCTGAGGTTGTGTTTGCGTACGATGGCCGCGAGGGGGCTCATGTAGACGTTGAAGAGAGTGGGGCTCAGAGATGATCCTTGAGGGACGCCGCAGATGACTTCGGAGGCCTCTGACTTGTACGGTGGTAGGCGGACTCTCTGTGTTCTTCCGTCGAGGAAGGAGATGATCCATTCCAGCGCCTTGTCCTGGATTCCGATGTTGCTGAGGCGCTGTACTAGGGTGCGGTGGCAGACCGTGTCGAAAGCCGCGGAGAGGTCTTGGAGGATGAGGGCTGCTGTTTCTCCATTGTCCATCAGGGCTCGGATGTCATCGGTGGCGGCGATGAGGGCGGTCTCGGTGCTATGATTGGCTCGGAAGCCGGACTGTGAGGGGTCGAGGGATCCGTTCGTCTCGAGGAAGGCGGCCATCTGCTTGTTGACGGTCTTCTCGATGACTTTGGCTGGAAACGGGAGGAGCGAGATGGGGCGGTAGTTCTTGAGTTCGGTGGGGTCCGCTGTTGGTTTCTTGAGTAGAGCGCTGAGTTCGGCGTGTTTCCAGCTCTCAGGGAAGGTGGCGGTGTCGAAGGATGTGTTGATGATGTCTCGCAGGTGGGGTGCGATGACAGCGTCGGCCTTGTTGAAGACGTGGTGAGGGCAGGGGTCGGTCGGTGATCCGGAGTGGATGGAGTTCATCGTGCGGATGGTGTCTTCGGTGCTGATCGGGGTCCAGGCGTGGAGGGTGGTGGTGGGGGGTGATTGTTCGGTCATGGTGTGCGTTGGATGGTTGTTGAAGCTGTTGTGTATGTCCGCGATCTTGTTGTGGAAGTATGAAGCGAGGGAGTTGCAGAGGTCTTGCGATGGGGTGATGTCGTTGTTTCCTGCGCTGGGGTTGGAGAGCTCTTTCACGATGTTGAAGAGTTCCTTGCAGTTGTGTGCGTTGTTGTCCAACCGTTCCTTGAATGCTGTTTTCTTGGCGGCGCGGATCAGCTGGTGGTGCTTCCGGGTGGCAAGCTTGAAGGAGGTCCTGTTGTCCGGTGTAGGTTCCCTTCTCCAGACTTTCTCGAGGGCAATCACTAAAAGAGAGAAGCAATATCCTATTGCTAGGCACTTTGAGTCACATCACAAAAGCAATGCCAGCCTGTTGTCCTTCTGCGTCCTGCTGTCAGTCCCCCTCAGAGAGCGAGGTGGTGACAGACTGCAGGAATTACGCAGGTTAGAATCCAGACTCATCATTAAGTATCATACCATGCAGCCAGGAGGACACAATCTCGATGAGGAACTGGAAGTGCACCTGGGATAGCTGTATTGTTAAAAAACCTTTGGTTGTCAGGATATCACTTCAGCATGATGAAATTTTAAGTGGTTTGTGAGATGTATGTGGTTGTTTTAACTCACCTTTGCACATCTAGTCACAAGTTTTTGCTTATTTTCTAAGATCTCTGAAATGCTGAATAGGAGAATACATTTCACGATCGTCTGACTTCACTTTCACGTATGGCAGTTGGGAATGAATGAAATAAGAGACTTGGTGGTCTTTCACTTCAAGCTGAACTAGTCTGATCGAGTATGCTTTGCCCACTGGGGCACAATCAAAACTGAACCCCTGGCACACAGGCGTTCCAATATGCAATGGTGCAAGATCGAATTGTAACACGGCATTGGCTATTTATTTGAACCTGCAGGCTGAATGCGCAACCAGCGATTAACATGTTAAATGCCCACTTGGGCCAGGATGCTTTAGAACAGTTCACTAAAATTAAGTTCACAATGAAGTATATGTGCTTTTTAAGCATTTAATTACAGGATCACCTTATGGATTTCTCTAACGGATATCATGATTAATTCTGGCTTGATTTATATTTAATTTCAAATGCATAATCATGCTTGAAGTCATTGTGTGAAATGCAGCTCCGTGAATGTTTCGGACTTGGGAGTCTGTCCACTGTGTCTATTAACATGTGACAGTATTTATTTCACTTGAACACAAACACCCACGCTCGTGAACAAGAGGTTGAATCCTCGAAACGCGTTGAGTGGAGCCTGAATAAAGCTCGTTTTTCTGCAAAAAGTTGGCCCGGACAATCCTTTTCTTATTGGACATCAGGATAAGTTTTGGCATTTGTTGGGATTAGCTATCCCGTCGGGGCCCGCCGCTGGAAGTGGCAGGGGTTAAAAGCGACTGCAAGCTTTGGATATATATATATATATATATATATTCACTAAAAAAACCATAGGTTATAGACCATATATAGTTAAGAATTAGCATTCACAAAACCTTATTTTACTCACACAAAACCATTGAAATTCGCATATATAGTTAGTTGCAGTAACTATATATCGCGCCCCCGCAATCCACTGCTGATGATGTCGCATATTACATCATTCATGACATGGTCAGTGACATCACTGATGACATCACTGATGACATCATCCAGTGACTGTATGTTTCTGTAAAGTAAAAATATGTCTTACATATTGAAGAATGAGTGGATGTATAAGTGTCTGGATGAAGGATTTAGTAACAGCATGACTGACTGTATGAGAGAGTGATTAAATGTGTCTCACTGAGTGCATGGGTCAGTGACTAAACTGTCTTAATTTGTGCATCATTATATCTGTTGTTCTGTAAACTGCTGCATGTGTTGATCAGTAGCTATATGAGTAACTATATTGGTTATTGATTGGTTGCCCAAGTATTTGTATGGGAGAGTGAGTGTGTGTGTGTGGGTGGCTGGGAGGTGTGTGACTCTGTGCATAGATGTGTGAACAGTTGATTCACTAGATGTATGGGTTCAAAACTGCATGTGGAAACAGCTGTATGGGTGGTTGACTGTGTGCATGAGTGTATTGGCGAGTGATTGGTTTCTCAGTGCTACATGTCAAAGTAAGTACATATGTAAAACACAGTACATGTGAGAGTTGACATATAAAAATTACTGTTTATAAGAGCTAGTGAATTTGTGAGTGGCTGCATGGATCATTGAAAACTTGTATCAGTGATTGTATAAGAGAGTAAATATGTGTTAAAATATGTTTGAATAAGTAAGGTGTGTATAACTGTATAGTTGAGGAAATGGAGGTGTGATTGATTCTTTGCATGACTGACTAGGTGTATGAGTAACTCCATGAATGAGTGACAATCTGTGAGTGTCTGTTTACACTGAGTGTATCTAAGGTTATATTAGAGTCTGAAGAGGTTCATCGTATTATCACATGAATGATGTCATCAGTGATGTTGTCAGTGATGTCATTTGAGTTGTCATTAGTGATGTCATCAGTGATGTCACTGACCATGTCATGAATGATGTAATATGTGACATCATCAGCAGTGGATTGCGGGTGCGCGATATATAGTTACTGCAACTAACTATATATGCGAATTTCAATGGTTTTGTGTGAGTAAAATAAGGTTTTATAAATGCTAATTCCTAACTATATATGGTCTATAACCTATGGTTTTTTTAGTGAATTTTCAAGGTTTTGTAAATGCTAATTCCTAACTATATATGGTCTATAACCTATAGTTTTTTCAGTGAATTTCATTGGTTTTTTAAAAGCTAATATCTATAGCTGTAAAATATATTCTTTATTACGTGACGTATCACGTAGCCACGTGAGACGCCTCATGACGCGTCGCCTAACCGTGACGTATCGGCTCTGCAGCGCAAACAAAACCCGTAACGTAAGCGCGCCGGAGCACACTTACAGATATATATATATTTCTTTACCTTAATTAGACAAAATCCACACGTGCACATATCTTGAGGCCTTGCAAAGGCACATCAAACAAACAGTCCCTACAATTTTGCCAAGTTTGGTGGAAATCTATTCCCTTAAATTTTATTTTACTGTTTCTCTTGGTTTTCCTTATGTTGCGCTTACCGGAACGCTACCCGGTACGCGAACCGGACGCTCCAAAAACACAAGATGGCGGACTCCCGTTACGCTGCCGGTTAGCTGCCTGGTTTGCGTACCGGGGAGCGCCTCTACCGCGAAAAATCGCTAAAATGTTTTTTTTTTTGCCCCGCGGGGCACTTTAATAGCCCCCTCATCAATCCTAGGGGCTCAGGAGGGGTCTACCTTACCCTCTTGCCTTCATTTACACCTTTTTTTTCCACCTCTTGCCTCTCGATCCTACCGAGAGACAAGATGGCGGCCGCTCCGGACTGTTTACAATGTTGACAGCCAATCAGCTTCTCCTCAGACTCCCGTTACGCTGCCGGTTAGCTGCCCGGTTAGCTGCCCGGTTCGCGTACCGGGACGCGCCTCTACTGCGAAAAATCGCAAAAAAAAATTTAGAATTTAATATCCCCCTCATCAATCCTAGGGGGTCAGGAGGGGTCTACCTTGCCCCCTTTCCTTCATTTCCCCCTTCGTTTTTCACCACCTCTTGTCTCTCGATCCTACCAAGAGACAAGATGGCGGCCGCTCCGGACTGTTTAGAATGTTGACAGACACCGGAGAGCCAATCAGCTTCGCTTCGCGAAGTTCCGTTACGCTTCCGGTACGCGAACCGGGGCGCTAACCGGAGCGCTGTCACAGATATATATATTTTTTAAAATGTTAATTTCTCAAAATCCACTAGAGCACATATATTGAGACATAGCAAAGGCACGTTGGGCAAACCATATCTACAATTTTGCCAAGTTTCGTGTAAATCCATTCAGCCGTTCGAGCTAAAAGTGAGTCCAACCGCCCTATGGAAAAATGAATAGGAAAAAAGCGTTTTGGGACCCCCCTTTTTTCTCGGCCCCCCCTTGACGAAACCCCCCCAAATTTTGAGGGGCTGGTCAGACACAAAATGTGCCATTTTCCTGAAAATGTCAGCCAATTCCGTCCACAAACGCTAAAGTTGTTCGACATAGAATTTTCAGAAATCCCATAGGAAAAAAATCCTAACTATATATACCTACTGGCTATCGCCAGTAGGTAATATATATATATGCTCATTGCACCATCAGGATTCAAGCAAGCCGGGCCGAAGACGGCTGAAATGCCAGAAACCGGTCCCCGGTAGCTTGTTTCCTTCCCAGTGTAAGAATTGGCTTTTGTAGTTTGGTTTGCCCTGTTCCCATCATGCACTGGGACAGGAACAGACTAATTTGCATACAGCCAGGTTCTGAAACTGGGATGGTGCAGTGAGCTAAAAAACGGTGTTGGATCTAGCCCTGATCTCTTGACTGGGTGAGAGTATTCTGTTTAATTCAGAGACTCTGTCCCTCACCACCCCTTGTTGTAAATATTTTTGTCCACCCTAAGCGTGGAAGGGTATACTCAGATGTGAGTCCCTTGCTCATTGCACCATCAGGATTCAAGCAAGCCGGGCCGAAGACGGCTGAAATGCCAGAAACCGGTCCCCGGTAGCTTGTTTCCTTCCCAGTGTAAGAATTGGCTTTTGTAGTTTGGTTTGCCCTGTTCCCATCATGCACTGGGACAGGAACAGACTAATTTGCATACAGCCAGGTTCTGAAACTGGGATGGTGCAGTGAGCTAAAAAACGGTGTTGGATCTAGCCCTGATCGCTTGACTGGGTGAGAGTATTCTGTTTAATTCAGAGACTCTGTCCCTCACCACCCCTTGTTGTAAATATTTTTGTCCACCCTAAGCGTGGAAGGGTATACTCAGATGTGAGTCCCTTGCTCATTGCACCATCAGGATTCAAGCAAGCCGGGCCGAAGACGGCTGAAATGCCAGAAACCGGTCCCCGGTAGCTTGTTTCCTTCCCAGTGTAAGAATTGGCTTTTGTAGTTTGGTTTGCCCTGTTCCCATCATGCACTGGGACAGGAACAGACTAATTTGCATACAGCCAGGTTCTGAAACTGGGATGGTGCAGTGAGCTAAAAAACGGTGTTGGATCTAGCCCTGATCTCTTGACTGGGTGAGAGTATTCTGTTTAATTCAGAGACTCTGTCCCTCACCACCCCTTGTTGTAAATATTTTTGTCCACCCTAAGCGTGGAAGGGTATACTCAGATGTGAGTCCCTTGCTCATTGCACCATCAGGATTCAAGCAAGCCGGGCCGAAGACGGCTGAAATGCCAGAAACCGGTCCCCGGTAGCTTGTTTCCTTCCCAGTGTAAGAATTGGCTTTTGTAGTTTGGTTTGCCCTGTTCCCATCATGCACTGGGACAGGAACAGACTAATTTGCATACAGCCAGGTTCTGAAACTGGGATGGTGCAGTGAGCTAAAAAACGGTGTTGGATCTAGCCCTGATCTGTTGACTGGGTGAGAGTATTCTGTTTAATTCAGAGACTCTGTCCCTCACCACCCCTTGTTGTAAATATTTTTGTCCACCCTAAGCGTGGAAGGGTATACTCAGATGTGAGTCCCTTGCTCATTGCACCATCAGGATTCAAGCAAGCCGGGCCGAAGACGGCTGAAATGCCAGAAACCGGTCCCCGGTAGCTTGTTTCCTTCCCAGTGTAAGAATTGGCTTTTGTAGTTTGGTTTGCCCTGTTCCCATCATGCACTGGGACAGGAACAGACTAATTTGCATACAGCCAGGTTCTGAAACTGGGATGGTGCAGTGAGCTAAAAAACGGTGTTGGATCTAGCCCTGATCTCTTGACTGGGTGAGAGTATTCTGTTTAATTCAGAGACTCTGTCCCTCACCACCCCTTGTTGTAAATATTTTTGTCCACCCTAAGCGTGGAAGGGTATACTCAGATGTGAGTCCCTTGCTCATTGCACCATCAGGATTCAAGCAAGCCGGGCCGAAGACGGCTGAAATGCCAGAAACCGGTCCCCGGTAGCTTGTTTCCTTCCCAGTGTAAGAATTGGCTTTTGTAGTTTGGTTTGCCCTGTTCCCATCATGCACTGGGACAGGAACAGACTAATTTGCATACAGCCAGGTTCTGAAACTGGGATGGTGCAGTGAGCTAAAAAACGGTGTTGGATCTAGCCCTGATCTCTTGACTGGGTGAGAGTATTCTGTTTAATTCAGAGACTCTGTCCCTCACCACCCCTTGTTGTAAATATTTTTGTCCACCCTAAGCGTGGAAGGGTATACTCAGATGTGAGTCCCTTGCTCATTGCACCATCAGGATTCAAGCAAGCCGGGCCGAAGACGGCTGAAATGCCAGAAACCGGTCCCCGGTAGCTTGTTTCCTTCCCAGTGTAAGAATTGGCTTTTGTAGTTTGGTTTGCCCTGTTCCCATCATGCACTGGGACAGGAACAGACTAATTTGCATACAGCCAGGTTCTGAAACTGGGATGGTGCAGTGAGCTAAAAAACGGTGTTGGATCTAGCCCTGATCTCTTGACTGGGTGAGAGTATTCTGTTTAATTCAGAGACTCTGTCCCTCACCACCCCTTGTTGTAAATATTTTTGTCCACCCTAAGCGTGGAAGGGTATACTCAGATGTGAGTCCCTTGCTCATTGCACCATCAGGATTCAAGCAAGCCGGGCCGAAGACGGCTGAAATGCCAGAAACCGGTCCCCGGTAGCTTGTTTCCTTCCCAGTGTAAGAATTGGCTTTTGTAGTTTGGTTTGCCCTGTTCCCATCATGCACTGGGACAGGAACAGACTAATTTGCATACAGCCAGGTTCTGAAACTGGGATGGTGCAGTGAGCTAAAAAACGGTGTTGGATCTAGCCCTGATCTCTTGACTGGGTGAGAGTATTCTGTTTAATTCAGAGACTCTGTCCCTCACCACCCCTTGTTGTAAATATATATATATATATATATATATATATATATATATATATATATATATATATATATATATATATATATATATATATATATATATATATATATATATATATGTGTGTGTGTGCTTTATCAGTGTATTATATTTAACTCATGTAAAAAAGGATTTTGAAGCCAGTGCACGCTCATTAAGGGAGGTGTCAAACAGCAACTTATTTGAGAACAGTCAGCAAATGACTTTCTTAATTTTCAGAAAAACTACTGCTGCTCATTAAAATAAATATTAAAAAGCATTTTATATCTACCAATATCTACCAAGATGCTACAACTGTAAAACTGAGGAGGTATTAACTGAGAGAGAGGATGAATAACCTGAGGAAATAGATATAGAAAATGGATGCTGGACTTTGGTAGGCATCTCTTGCATTGACTATTGTTAGCCATTAAAAATGTATTATTATATCATAAACGACTAATTCCCTGTACCTACTCTCACATATTTGTAACCATCTGGTTCCATAAGAACATTTATACATTGAATGTCTCCTATTCAGCAACATTGTGTCCATTTTTTCATGAATATGCAATTTTAGCCCTCTAGTTGTTCATTAGAAATCTGTGGTGAAGCTACAGTAGACCACTTGGGGTATCAAATTACAGACGGCAGATGCTGCTGAAAGTACACATTTCACTGAGCTTGCCAGACTTTTCTCTGACATGGATGAGGAAAATATTTGAGAATTTTTTGAAAATGTGTCATCACTTTAGCAATTCTGAGTACTAATCGTAATTTCTCTGACAAGATGAGTCCAATCATGTTGCTCATTTAGTGCAGTCTCAATTGTATTGCTCCTATTCTACCAACATGACATTCAGGTGTGCCCCACTTTGTTATGAATACAGATTGTTAGTGCTCTATTTGCTCATTGCTCCGGATAAATTGCGGTAAAACACTAAGGAGTCAACTAACAACCTGCTGTTAATGTGAAAAGTATATGTTTTACCCAGCAAATCAGCCTGTTACCAGTCATGGCAGAGGAAGACATTTGTGCAATTTGTATTAAAAAAAAATCTTCATTTCAGCTTTTGGAGCAATCATGTAAGTAAACCCTTTTCTCTCAAACAAGGTGTATCAAACCCCAGAAGTGGGTCAGCATTGTTCATGTGGTGAAATTACCTTACATCTCACCCCAATACTTAAATTTAGTATTTCACCTTCTGTAGCTGATTTATATTATGGCTAAAAACTTTTATGACCCTTGTTAATATGCACTTTTTTGTAAGTATCACTGCGGGCATTCTCTAAGATGCATTTAATTAGGACACAAATTACGACATCACCAAAATATGCAACAGCTGTGCTTCTTGTAATCGTCCACCTAAATAGTCCCATGCAAAACACACCAGCTAACAATTTTGTGAATTTAACTCAAATTTAAGGATATGATTTACAATAGCAATATTATGCAAGAGTGAGGGCACTCCCACATGGGTATTGACAGGGTGGACTAAATCTGTTGGTTTCGCCCTGGGACCCTCTGAAATCATCCACTTCAATACCCACCTAGAAATGCCCTCCCCTTAGGATAATATTGCTTAATTATCCCTTTACCCGACATCATAGGATCAAATGCTTTATCCTCCCATTTACTGAATACAGAAAAACAACCTTCTTGACACTTCTGGAATACAACTGCTGTTACCTGCTTCATTGTTAATTCAAGTGTGTTAAATTACATACTTTCCTCCACTCAACTCAGTCTTCTCTGCTTCAGGTGCCTTTCTACAAATCCCAACCGCTTCTCTGTCTCCGTTGTCCTGCCCTCTATTTACCCACTCAGCTAAATAACAAGTATGCGTACATATTTCTTGTTGTCATTACGTTTATTCACTTATCTTCCGTAGAGCAACAGATTGTGAACAATCCTGAAATCTGCCAGACGTTAATTTACCTTGTGTCCATGACAACCCCGCAGCAATGTATGTGACCTCAGGCTCTCTCTTAATCTTGGCGGCATTCCAATGTAAACCTTTAAAATAGATGTAGGAGGAAGCATCTGCTGTTGCTGAAATAAAACCATGGGGAGAGTAGGGTTAGCACTAAAATGAAAACTCTTTCAATGAGACTTGCATTGTAATGCATTTAAAACCAGTGATTGCAATGCGTCTTCGGTCGCAGACTGTGTGTCTATTCATGCAGAAGCTGTATGTGTGTGCCTATGAGAGCACTGGTGTTTGCTTTCAGAAGCTGTATGTCTCGATGACAAATGTGTGTGTGAGTGTGTGGACAGAACGACGGAAGCATTATTGGCGGTGCTGTCCTCACACAAAAGGTTCTGTAGCAGTTGCTTTCTGAGATGGAGAAGAGGAAGACGTGACTGGAGGGCAGTGGGATATCGATGGATTAGAGGAGCAGTGGCTGGAGCAATGGCACACAATGGGAATCAAATGGAGGGTCTATATCAGTAGTACAGAGCGAAAAAAGAGGAAGGGCATGAGCAAACAGCAGAAGAGATTAAAGCATTGTGAAAGCTAATAGGTCTCGCCTATGAAAGAGCTATTGGCTTTGGCAATGTGTTTTAGCCATGCTGTACATCAGTTTGGTTCTGATCAGCATGGCTAAATATTAGTGGTGTGGAGTGTCGTAGTGTGGACTGGGGGAGTAGTGTGTTGTAGAATGGATGTGTTGTACTAGAGTGTTGCAGAGGGAAGTAGAGGATTGGATTGGGATGGATTAGATTAGAGTGAGGTGGGATGTATCGGGAAGGGGTGGGTTAGGGTGGATTAGAGTGAAGCGGATTGGAGTGGGATTGATTGGAGTGGGTGGATTGGAGTGCTGTTGATTGAATTGGAGTTGGATGATAGTGTTTATGTTCATAGAGCTCACAGCTACTCAAAAGCGTTCTGGAGCTATAAGGTCTGAGAAAAAAAAGCAGACACACATGGCAAATACTGAAAGAAAAGCCAAGGTTTAAGCTTTTTTTTAAACTCAGCTTCAGACTTAGTTTGTCTGAAGCCAATATGGAGCTTGTTCTACACTACAGGGCCAGGAAAGAAAAAGAGAAACCACCTGCCATAGTCAATCGAATCCTAGGGACCTTGGACAGATGGTTACCAGATCAGCGTAACACTCTCTCAGGGCTATAAAAGTCAATCCGAGCCAAATTATAGCCAGGCCTGGATTTATGGAGGGCTCTATGCATCAAGAGAGTTGATTAAAAAAAAACATTTTTCAGTAGAAAGCCAGTGCAGATTGCGTAAATGGCTGGAAACAAGCTTTCGTCTTGAGATACCAACTACTAGACAAACTGCCAAATTTTGATTGATCTGAAGTCTATCCAGAACATATTTAGGCAGGCCAGCACATAATGAGTTGGCATAGTCCAATCTGGACATCACAAGAGCCAGCATCACAGTAATCTCAGTTTAAAATGACAAAAAGGGAAGACGTTTTTTGGCCATATGTAAGATGCCTAAACATACCCCACCACCTAGATAATTTGATTGTTGAATGACATTTTATTGTCAAATTTGAATGCCATTTGTTTTGCAACAACAGCTCGAGTGTCCAGTGGGGGTACTCTTATCGGCCAGTGAACTTTTAAGTTTAAAACAAAGTTATATCCCAAACTGATTACCTCAGTCTTCTCAGTGTTATAAGGGTTGGATAGCATCCAAATAAAAAAATACTCCTTTGCTAAAATCAAAGATTATCTGGGTGTTATCTGCATAAGAAATAATTTTAGCCCCAAATTATTCCTCCCTCTTAGCTATGGTGGTGGGGTGCATGGATTTGATCTGTGTGGTCGATTGAACTGGGGTGGGGTGGAATGGATTGGGGTGATGCGGATTCAGTTGGGGTGGGGTGGATTGGAGTGGGCGAATTGGATTGGGTTTGGGTGGATTGGATTAGTGTTGGGTGAATTCAGTTGGATTGGAGTGGAGTCATTTGTAGTGGGGTGAATTGGAATAAAGTAGAGTGGAGTGGATTGGTATGGAATGAAGTAGACTGGGATGGGGTGGACTGGATTTGGGTAGATTGAGGTGGATTGGTTTGGATTGGACTGGAATGGGGAGGGCTGGATCAGAGTAGTGATGAATCGGTTGGACTGTAGTGGGGTGGCTTGTTTTGGAGTGGGGTAGATTGGATTCAGTGAGGTAGATTATGATTGAGTGGGGTAGATTGGGGTGAGGTAGAATGGAGGGAGGTAGATTGGAGTGGGGGATTGGATTGGATTGGTGTGGGGTGGACTGAATTGGGGTGGAGTGGACTGGGGCAGGTGTATTGGAGTGAGGTTGATTGCATTGGAGTGCATTGGATTAGACTGAAGGAGGGTGGATGTTTTGGAGTGGGGTGGATTGAAGTGGGATGGATTTGATTGGAGTAGCTTGGATAGGGGTGGATTTTAGTGGGGTGGACTGGTTTGGAGTGGGTTGGATTGGGCAGGAGTGGAGTGGATTTGACTGGAGTGTTGTGTATTAGACAGGAGGTGGGTAGATTGGATTGGAAAAGGGTGTAATGAATAGCATTAGAGTAAAGTGGGGTGGATTCGATTAGAGTTGGGTTGGGTGTGGTGGATTGGACCGGACTGGGGTGGACTAGATTGGAATGGGGTGGAGTGGAGTGGGGTGGATTGGATTGGGGTGCGGTGGATTGGGTTGGGGCAGTTTGGGGTGAACTGCCATGGATTAGATGGGAAATTTTTATATCAACAGACAGAATCTGCACAAAATTAATTAATTTGATGAGCTTCTTACATCAAAAACGCTCAGTTGAATCAATCATGATGATTGTATAAATGTGTGTGTGTATAAATGTGTGAAACATAAAAGCAACTAATTGTGGCTTTGTCTGTGATACTAGCTGAATCCTTAGTACAGCTGGAACATTTTTTGAACTGTAAAAAAAAACCCTTTTCACCTGTCACCATTTTTCTTTTTGAGGCTTACACCCTTCTCACCACAATCACTTTCTCTTCCTTCTTTTTTCCTGCACTACTTTAGAAGCTGCCTGCTCTCTTTTTTACCGTTAGTTTGAAATTGTATATAATTGTATAAATGTATATAAAAAGAGCATATCAAAATGGAGTAAACTATTAAACTCCTAAGTTTTTCAAATAAACCTTTGGTTTGTGTCAGGTATTTCCATAAGAATTCTGTTTTGCATAGGTTGCCTTAGTGGTAATCATGATTGATTCAACTGAGCGTTTTTGATGTAAGAAGCTCATCAAATTAATTAATTTTGTGCAGATTCTGTCTGTTGATATAAAAAAATTTGGTTGGGATCATTGTTTCTAGTATAACGTTATCTACCCAGGTCCTTGAACCTCATTGGGTTACCCCATTCCAGTAATGGATTAGATGGGGGTAGATTGAATTGGAGTTGAGTTGACTGGATTGGAGTAGGGTGGACTGGACAGGACTGGAGTG
>NW_028251322.1:0-62954 GCF_964263255.1 Lissotriton vulgaris | reverse complement strand
AATAAGGTCATCATAGTGTTGTTAAATATAAATATCCTATAGGGTAGTGGTTCTTCATCTGTGCCTGAGGATGGCACAGTTTAGAAAATTAAATATTAGCAGATTCATAAAGTGTATATAAATAAAGAGGTAAAATTGAAAACTTTAAAAACATTCTCGAATGATGAAGGAATTTGAAATTGGAGGCTAAAGATTAAGTTAGCATCCTTGGATTGATTTGTGAAAGTGGTGCAAGTACATCAAACAGAATCTAGTATGGACGATGAGTGCCTCAATTGAATTTTAACAAGCTCCAACCTTCCCATTGAAATGTAAAATATAATATTCTTTATTTTACAAAAAAATATAATATTCTTTTTATATTTGTGTATAAGTTTCTCCAGTATTGAATCTTTCATAGATTCACATGCTTGAATCTTCCCCGTTGTCATGGTGGGAGTCTCATGGTAGTTAGAAAAGCAGTACTATAAAAGTACATTAGAAAACCATCAAAAAGAAAGGAAAACTTTCACATTCGTCAGCATCATTATGTAGGTCCAAACTCTGACCAATCAGAGACAAGTCCTAGACCTCAACTCCCTAGTAGAGCCACCATACCTCAAATTTCGAGCAGCAGTGTGTTAGGGTTAAAAGTTGCATGAGGTAAAAAGAGTGGCAAGCCTATACAGGGAGGAGGGAGGGCTGCATGTGAATCTATGAAAGATATCAATACTGGAGAACCACAGTGTACAGGTAAGTAACTTGTTTTTTCTCCAGTATTGAATCTCTCATAGATTCAAATTCTTGAATCAGAGGAGATAGCAGTAACATTCATTCAATCATCGCATATAGGCAAAGACACCCCCATATGCATTATGAATAAACTTATTAAAAATATACCACTATATGTAAGTAAATAACTAAAACTCATAAATACATATATGTATACACATCTATACGTTATAATTTACGGATTTGATATGAATTATACCCTTGTAATGGATAGAACACCATTCTAATATGGGGCCTGTAGTGGTGCAAAGGGGTGAAGGCCTATGTTACTGTCAGTGATTGTTAATAACTTTATTTAACTTGCTGTTTGTATGTCACGCTTGACACACTGACGAAGGCTTACGCCGAAACGCGTCTGTGCTTTCTTTTCCCGGAATTAAAATCACCGTGATATCTCTCAGTTTACGAGTGCTGCCTCTTTCTTGTGAGTTAAGAAGAGCCTTGAGCGTTATATATATATATATATATATATATATATATATATATATATATATATATATATATATATATATATATATATATATATATATATATATATATATATATATATATATATAAATATGTAACTAAACATCCTAAACATACATATGTATGTATATATATTCATCATAGACATTCTTTGTGACTAATATCCAACAATAGAATAGAAGAACTGGATATGAAAGACTGCACTTCACATGAACAGATGTCTCGGGACCTCTTGATCCACTGCAGCATCTGATTTCCATGCAGAATCCAGGCAGTAGTGCTGGTGAACATATGTACGCTCGACCATGTTGCCACTCTACAGATGTCTGGAAGTGATACTCCGGCAAAAAGGGCTGTAGAGGCTGCCATCTTCCTTATGGAGTGTGCAGAAACTTTTGCGGACAGCGGTCTTCCAACTTTGTTATGGCAGAAAACAATTGCAGAAGAAATACAACGTGCAATACTACTTCTTGAAAGGGCTTGGCCTTTCCTTGGAGACGTAAAAAATACAAAGAGCTGATCCAATTTCCTGAAAGTCTTTGTTCTATGGATGTAGAATTTAGGGCATTGCTTCACATCTAAAGAATTTAACGCCCTTTTAGCAGGGGTGGAAGGATTTCCGAAGTACGTTGAGAGCACTATCAGTTCATTTAGATGAAAAGAAGTTGGAACCTTCGGTACAAAATGAGGGGTTGTTCTCCACATTACTTTATCTCGTTTGAACTGGAGAAAAAGTTCAGCAACAGTGAAAGCCTGAATCTCACTGATTCTCCAGCCGATGTGAGGGCCAATAAGAGTGCCATTTTCCACAAGACGAATTTTAAGTCAGCTTTCTCAATCGGTTCATAGGGCAGTTCCATAAATTGAGTAAGGATTGTGTTCAACTCCCATGGAACCGCCGGGCACTTTAAGGGTTGAAAAACTCTGAAAAGGCCCTTCATGAACTCTTTAACTACTCTGGTCGACCACAACAAGAGGTCCCCCAGTTTCCTGCGAAACCTGGAAATTGCAGCCAGGTGTACTTTAATTGATGAATGAGCCAATTTTGTTTTTGCAAAAGTAGGAGGTAAGGCAATACTTTGAGAGTAAAGGATTATACCTTTTTCAACACACCCATGTCAGAATCTCCTCCATTTCGCAGCATATGACTTATTAGTGGAAGAAGCTCTGGCACGCTGTAGGGTGGACTTGCAATCGGAGCAATGTCTAGATCTGTAAATTCATAGTCATGAGGTTCCAGGCTGATAAACTCAGAGATTTTATCTGAGGGTGAACTATCTGACAGTTGTCCATAGACGGCAAGTTCAGCAGTGGTTGAAAGAGAATGTGCAGAGAGATTGAGCACAGCAGAATTGTGGGTACCAAAACTGCCTCAGCCATGCCGGAGCTATCAGTATGAAATGGCATGGTTCCTTCTTCATTTTGGTCAGTACCCTTGGGATGAGAGGCAATGGCGGGAAAGCATAGGCGAACATTCCCGTCCATTGCGTATTCAGAGTCTTTCCCCAAGAGATGACCTGAGGAAATTTGCGGGCAAACTTTTTGCACTTCCTGTTGTTTATAGTCACGAAGAGATCCAGTTTCGGAGTACCACAAGTTTGAAAATTTGCTGTAGCTGCTTCCAGTCTAATTCCTATTCATGACACTGGGAGTTAGTTCTGCTTAAAGAATCTCTCATTGTCCACAAATGGAACATGCTCTATCTGTAACGTTATCTTGTACCGGATTAGCTATATCCATATTTCCTGAGCATCGTCTGATAATGTGTAAGACCTGGTGCCCCCTTGTGTAGCTAGGTAGAACATGGTTGTGGTGTTGTCTGTTCTTACCAGAACAGAAGTGCCTTGGATCCTTGGAAGGAATGCATGAAGTCCCAGAAAAACTGCCCTCAGTTCCCAGAGATTGATGTACATTTGCGTTTCCATAACAGACCATTTCCCGTGGATTTGCAATTCTTGAAGATGCGCTCCCCAACCGTCCATTGAGGCAACCGAAGTCATTAAAAAACGGATGCCTTGCAGAGTGCGCAGCGGACGAGCACGAGGAGACTAAAACACTTGCTGCTCCTAATAGCCTGAATTTGGTTAGTTTCTGTTAAACCGATTTGCCGGTCCCCGGTCAACCGCGGGTCTATCCCAACTACGGTGGAGGGATTCAGACTACTTCCGGTCGCGAGGAGGTCGGCGTTCTAGCGGCCCCTACCTCCCGCGTTAAAAACCGGATCCCTTGTAGAACGCGCAGCAGGTGCGCGCAAGAGACTAAAACACTTGCTGCTCCTAATAGCCTGAATTTGGTTAGTTTCTGTTAAACTGCCTTTGCGATAGAACTTGTTCTGAATTGATATCTCAGTTTGTGTGCTTGCCGATTCCCCGAATTGTTTTTAAACCATTTTTAACTGCACTAAACGCTGAAATTGCCGGTCCCCGGTCCACCGTGGGTCTATCCTGATTGCTGTAGAGGGATTCAGGCTACTTCCGGTCGCGAGGAGGTCAGCGTTCTAGTGGCCCCTACCTCCCAAAATAAAAACTGGATGCCTTGTAGAACGCGCTACGAAAGGGGGTGGTGATGGACGGAGCATCTGAATCAATCAAACACTCACACCCAGTCAAAAGATCTGGGTTTAATCCATCACCGTTCTTTAGCCCACTCTGCCACACCAGTTCAGACATGGCTATATGCAAATCAGTCTGACCCTGTGCCTCATGGGAACAGTCCAGCCCGAACTGCCAAGCCATGTCTTCCCCTGACCGGAAACAAGCTTCCGAGGACGGTGATGGATTGAACCCAGATCTTTTGACTGGGTGTGAGTGTTTGATTGATTCAGATGCTCCGTCCATCACCACCCCCTTTTGTACCGCTTTTGGCCGCCATAAGAGTGGCAGGGTATGCTCAGACGTGAGTCCCTTGCTCACTTTGCCACTGGATTCAAGGAAGCCGGGCTGAAGACGCTGGAATGCCAGAAACCGGTCCTCGGAAGCTTGTTTCCGGTCCAGGGAAGACATGGCTTGGCAGTTCGGGCTGGACTGTTCTCATGAGGCATAGGGTCAGACTGATTTGCATATAGCCATGTCTGAACTGGGGTGTCAGAGTGGGCTAAAGAACCGCGATGGATTGAACCCAGATCTTTTGACTGGGTGTGAGTGTTTGATTGATTCAGATGCTCCGTCCATCACCCCCCCCTTTTGTACCGCTTTTGGCCGCCATAAGTGTGGCAGGGTGTGCTCAGACGTGAGTCCCTTGCTCACTTTGCCACTGGATTCAAGCAAGCTGGGCTGAAGACGGATGGAATGCCAGAAACTGGTCCTCGGAAGCTTGCTTCCGGTCCAGGGAAGACATGGTTTGGCAGTTCGGGCTGGACTGTTCTCATGAGGCACAGGGGCAGACTGATTTGCATATAGCCATGTATGAACTGGGGTGGCAGAGTGGGCTAAAGAACGGTGATGGATTAAACCCAGATCTTTTGACTGGGTGTGAGTGTTTGATTGATTCAGATGCTCCGTCGATCACCACCCCCTTTTGTACCACTTTTGGCCGCCATAAGTGTGGCAGGGTATGCTCAGATGTGAGTCCCTTGCTCACTTTGCCACTGGATTCAAGCAAGCCGGGCTGAAGACGGCTGGAATGCCAGAAACTGGTCCTCAGAAGCTTGTTTCCGGTCCAGGGAAGACATGGCTTGGCAGTTCGGGCTGGACTGTTCCCATGAGGCACAGGGTCAGACTGATTTGCATATAGCCATGTCTGAACTGGGGTGGCAGAGTGGGCTAAAGAACGGTGATGGATTAAACCCAGATCTTTTGACTGGGTGTGAGTGTTTGATTGATTCAGATGCTCCGTCCATCACCACCACCTTTTGTACCGCTTTTGGCTGCCATAAGTGTGGCAGGGTATGCTCAGACGTGAGTCCCTTGCTCACTTTGCCACTGGATTCAAGGAAGCCGGGCTGAAGACGGCTGGAATGCCGGAAACCGGTCCTCGGAAGCTTGTTTCCGGTCCAGGGAAGACATGGCTTGGCAGTTCGGGCTGGACTGTTCCCATGCGGCACAGGGTCAGACTGATTTGCATATAGCCATGTCTGAACTGGGGTTGCAGAGTGGGCTAAAGAACGGTGATGGATTAAACCCAGATCTTTTCACTGGGTGTGAGTGTTTGATTGATTCAGATGCTCCGTCCATCACCACCCCCTTTTGTACTGCTTTTGGCCGCCATAAGTGTGGCAGGGTATGCTCAGACGTGAGTCCCTTGCTCACTTTGCCACTGGATTCAAGCAAGCTGGGCTGAAGACGGATGGAATGCCAGAAACTGGTCCTCGGAAGCTTGTTTCCGGTCCAGGGAAGACATGGTTTGGCAGTTCGGGCTGGACTGTTCCCATGAGGCACAGGGTCAGACTGATTTGCATATAGCCATGTATGAACTGGGGTGGCAGAGTGGGCTAAAGAACGGTGATGGATTAAACCCAGATCTTTTGACTGGGTGTGAGTGTTTGATTGATTCAGATGCTCCGTCGATCACCACCCCCTTTTGTACCACTTTTAGCCGCCATAAGTGTGGCAGGGTATGCTCAGATGTGAGTCCCTTGCTCACTTTGCCACTGGATTCAAGCAAGCCGGCTGAAGACGGCTGGAATGCCAGAAACTGGTACTCGGAAGCTTGTTTCCGGTCCAGGGAAGACATGGCTTGGCAGTTCGGGCTGGACTGTTCCCATGAGGCAGAGGGTCAGACTGATTTGCATATAGCCATGTCTGAACTCGGGTGGCAGAGTGGGCCAAAGAACGGTGATGGATTAAACCCAGATCTTTTGACTGGGTGTGAGTGTTTGATTGATTCAGATGCTCCGTCAATCACCACTCCCTTTTGTACCGCTTTTGGCCGCCATAAGTGTGGCAGGGTATGCTCAGACGTGAGTCCCTTGCTCTCTTTGCCACTGGATTCAATCAAGCCGGGCTGAAGACGGCTGGAATGCCGGAAACCGGTCCTCGGAAGCTTGTTTCCGGTCGAGGGAAGACATGGCTTGGCAGTTCGGGCTGGACTGTTCCCATGCGGCACAGGGTCAGACTGATTTGCATATAGCCATGTCTGAACTGGGGTTGCAGAGTGGGCTAAAGAACGGTGATGGATTAAACCCAGATCTTTTCACTGGGTGTGAGTGTTTGATTGATTCAGATGCTCCGTCCCTCACCACCCCCTTTTGTACCGCTTTTGGCCGCCATAAGTGTGGCAGGGTATGCTCAGACGTGAGTCCCTTGCTCACTTTGCCACTGGATTCAAGCAAGCCGGGCTGAAGATGGCTGGAATGCCAGAAACCGGTCCTCTGAAGCTTGTTTCCGGTCCAGGGAAGACATGGCTTGGCAGTTCGGGCTGGACTGTTTCCATGAGGCACAGGGTCAGACTGATTTGCATATAGCCATGTCTGAACATGGGTGGCAGAGTGGGCTAAAGAACGGTGATGGATTAAACCCAGATCTTTTGACTGGGTGTGAGTGTTTGATTGATTCAGATGCTCCGTCCATCACCACCCCCTTTTGTACCGCTTTTGGTCGCCATAAGTGTGGCAGGGTATGCTCAGACGTGAGTCCCTTGCTCACTTTGCCACTGGATTCAAGCAAGCCGGGCTGAAGACGGCTGGAATGCCAGAAACCGGTCCTCGGAAGCTTGTTTCCAGTCCAGGGAAGACATGGCTTTGCAGTTCGGGCTGGACTGTTCCCATGAGGCACAGGGTCAGACTGATTTGCATATAGCCATGTCTGAACTGGGGTGGCAGAGTGGGCTAAAGAACGGTGATGGATTAAACCCAGATCTTTTGACTGGGTGTGAGTGTTTGATTGATTCAGATGCTCCGTCCATCACCACCCCCTTTTGTACCGCTTGCAGAACGCGCAGCAGACGCGCGCAAGGAGACAAAAACACTCACTGCTCCTAATAGCTTGAATTTGGTTAGTTTCTGTTAAACTGCCTTTGCGATAGAACTTGTTCGGATTTGATATTTCAGTTTGTGTGCTTGCTGATTCGCCAAATTGTTTTTAACCCATTTTTAAGTGCACTTACCTCTGAAATTGCCGGTTCCCGGTCCACCGCGGGTCTATCCCGATTGCTGTGGAGGGATTCAGGCTACTTCTGGTCCCGAGGAGGTCAGCGTTCTAACAGCCCCTACCTCCCGTGATAAAAACCGGATGCCTTGTAGAACGTGAAGCAGATGCGCGCGAGGAGACTAAAACACTTGCTGCTCCTAATACCTTGAATTTGGTTAGTTTCTGTTAAACTGCCTTTGCAATAGAGCTTGTTCTGAATTGACATTTCAGTTTGTGTGCATGCCGATTCGCTGAATTGTTTTTAAACCATTTTTAACTGCACTTACCTCCGAAATTGCTGGTCTACGGTCCACCGTGGGTCTATCCCGATTGCTGTGGAGAGATTCAGGCTACTTCCGGTCGCTCAGAGGTCGGCGTTCTAGCGGCCCCTACCTCCCGAGATAAAAACCAGATGCCTTGTAGAACGTGGCACTTCCAAAGTTCACCTCTCCCACTATGAAGTCCCTTAGGGCTCTATTCTTAGTCCACTGCTCATTAATATGTATGTCAAACCGTTGGCTACCATTGCAGAGGAGGCCGGGTTTTCACTTTTTTCATACGCGGATGACACCAAGATCATCTTCTCGCTTTCCACTGAAAAGGTGTCTGGTCCATCAGCTCTTCAGGACGACCTAAGGAAAGTTGCAATTAGGAAGGATATGTTAAACAACATTTTCAGAAAAGAAAAAGGAGACTCATTCTTAGTTATAAATGTGCTCATGGCATCATGTTTATCCAAAACAGGAAGAGGACTGGTTACAGTTGTATCAGCACTGTAAACAATTCAAATAAAACAACCCTATTTGTACTTGGTGCTCAATTGGTGCTAGTGATGTACACGGTGGCGATGCAAGTGACAAAGTGATCAGCAAAAGAGGGCGCAAGGTGACTAGTGCATGAATTTATACAGTGAATAGAGGACACAATATGGCTCCAGCTGAATTGTGGTCTTTTTGGTTCTACTTTGGGCTGGCTGTAATTTTAGATGAACCACATTGTATGTTGCGCCTTGGATTGCGCTGAGTGGTCAACGGGGTTTCAATCCTCTTGAATTGGGATCTTCCTCAGGACTGGGTTGTGTGATGAGCGGTGCTGTACATGGGGGTTGAAGAAGAGGGGGTGGGGGAAGGGAAGGGGGGTTAGTGGTCGGAAGTCCACAAAAGAAAAGGGCGAAGGGGGGGCTTTCAAGGGGGGAGCACGGTCTGGTAAGTACCTAAGAGGAGGCAGGATGCGAGGGTGGCTAGTGCAGGTAATGCCGATGAAAACTGTGTGGGGAGGCAGGCAGTGTCTATGGAGAGCAATGCAGTTTGGTGTTATTCAAGGTTCCAAGTATGGAATACAGATGGAGAAGGCGGTGATGCTGATAACATCGCTCTGTGTTAAGGGCTTGGTAAGGACTGGGGGGCACGTGGTAACACAAAGAACCTAAGGTAGAACTTATAGGTAAAAGCAGGTGGCATACGCGTGGTTAAAGAGGTGGTAGGGAAGCCACTATGCTAATGTGGAGGCTAACCTGATGGCGGGGGAAGAGGGTCACTTCTGTTGAATGCTAGGCACTGAAGCCGGGGGGAGCGGTCCAACGAACCACTCTTAATCGATGGTTGGAGAGGGAATCTGGAAAGAAATCGCCCAATGTAAACGAGAGATTGCTAATTGGTGAAGGTTCGGCATGGAAGGGCTTGGCTAGCGTGGAGGCTCACCTGAATGCACAATATGTGTTGTGAGAGAGGGGAAAACGTGGGCCCCTTCGGGTCGGGGATGGTCTCTGAATCAACTCGTCACTCCGGAAAAATCAAGGCAGAGTTGATGAACGGTACCGGGGCATCGATCCAGGCATGATCGATGGAGGGGAGTCTGGAAAGAAGGCGCATAATGTAAGAAAAAGGCCCGTCAATTGTGGGGGGGTCGGAAAAGACTGAACTAGTGTGAAAGCTCACCTGAAGAGCGTGAGTGTAGGGGAGACAATCTTGGGTACCGTTGGATGGCGGCAAACAACCTCGGAATACGAGGAGAGTCTTGGGTCGTCTCGTCTGGTGGGAACGAGGAGTCGATCCAGGCGGTATCGACGGTAGGAGACTAGATCTAGAGGAGATATGGTCAACATCAATTAACGATCTCCGTGCCTCAGGGGGTACACATGGGTATGTGGCAGTTAGGGAGCGGCGGAGCACGTACCTCTCTGGGTGAAACTGACTTCTCTGATTCGGAATCAATCCAAGTCGTCAGGGAAACGCTGACGACTCCGGAAGAATAAAGGCGGGCCCGGGTGGAGTGGCCGGGACACATGATATGGAAAGTGGCGGGCGGTGCTGTGAAAAGGGCGTATAGCGAATGACTGGTATGACCACGTCACCAAGAGGGAGATGCATTGGGGTGACCAGGCCTCATGGTGGAAGAGAAATAGATTGAATCAGGGCAGGACGAAGCCAAGGGCTGTACTAGAGTAACTAAGTAGAAATGCGAGCCAGTGTTATACCATTAGTGTGAGCGCTTTGGGCATGGCATGCAGCACTTGATAAGGATCAATTATGGATTTAGGTAAGTGAATAGGCATGATAATTCAATTGGCAATTAAATTAGGCACGATAATAACAGTGTTAGTGTTGTCATAGAAAATGATGGTTACAGAATGGTGAATCAGCGAAAAATGGCTTGCACATTAATACAGAGGGCGATGCATAAATAAACATAGGTACACAAGTGAATCACGGTAGTACAGAGTAGAAACGGACATCGTGGTACATGATCAATTTGCAAAGCGAAAAAATTGATTCATAATGGAAACGGACATCGTGGTACATGATCAATTGGTAAAGATTAGGTGTGACAATAGATTTAGGAGAGGAGAGAGGGCCCGATTCACAGAACTAACTTAAGACAAAATCCTAAACTTACTACCATTTTGGTATTCACAGAAGGCACTTACTCATTTCGGTATTCACAGAAGTTAGGAGTCCTAACTTTAGGACTCCTAAATGCCTTCTGTGAATACCAAAAGTCTTAAAGTTAGGATTTTTCTCAATTTAGTAGTAGTAAAGTTAGGACTCCTAACTTTTTGACTCCTAAATGCCTTCTGTGAATACCAAAAGTCTTAAGGTTAGGATTTTTCTCAATTTAGTAGTAGTAAAAATAGGACTCCTAACTTTAGGACTCCTAAATGCCTTCTGTGAATACCGAAAGTCTTAAGGTTAGGATTTTTCTCAATTTGTTTATTTATTTATTTATTTATTTATTTATACCATTTATAGAGCGCACTAATACCAACCGGTGTCCTGGCGCTAAAGTGGTAACTCCCTGGGATTATAATCTCGGATCTAGCTCGAGAATAGCCAAGTTTAGTAGTATTAAAGTTAGGATTCCTAACTTTCGGAATCCTAAATGCCTTCTGTGAATACCGAAAGTCTTAAAATTAGGATTTTTCTTAATTTAGTAGTAGTAAAGTTAGGACTCCTAACTTTCGGACTCCTAAATGCCTTCTGTGAATACCGAAAGTCTTAAAATTTGATTTTTCTCAATTTAACTACTACTAAACTGACAAAAATCCTAATTTTAAGACTTTCGGTATTCACAGAAGGCATTTAGGAGTCCTAAAGTTAGGACTCCTAACTTCTGTGAATACCGAAATGAGTAAGTGTCTTCTGTGAATACCAAAATGAGTAAGTGCCTTCTGTGAATACGAAAATGGTAGTAAGTTTAGGATTTTGCCTTAAGTTAGTACTGTGAATCGGGCCCAAAGAGTATTAGGAGCCTGCTCATATTGTCACAGTAATAATTTAGGAAGAGAGGACTATAGATTACAGTAAAGTGAGGTACATTGTGGATGCACGTAATAGAATGACCAGAGGACTGAGATATTCAGATCAAGATAAACTCAAAAAGAGTAGGTAGACAAGGATACAGTCAGATGTCAATAGTACTATTCCATTCATTTATAGTATTCAATCCATTATTGATGGAGTCACAGAGTGTCATCCATTTGCATTCGCATCTGTACAGGAGGGTTTTGATGTCTCCACCTCTGGGGGGTAGTGTGACCTGTACTATCACCTGCCACGTGATGTCAGTCTTGAGATGCTTTTGGTCCAAGTAGTGGGAAACCAGGGGTGCCGTGATAACTTTGCAGTAGATGGTAGATTCTTCCAGAATGAGTTTCTCTAGTTCGGCGATTTCTGGAAGACTCTACCATCACGGATGCCAAGAACCTCTTAGACATTCTCCACATTCAACACATATCTCCACATTCAACACATTTGAACTGAACAAAAAAGCCACCAAAATTCAAAAAGATATTAGTTTCTACAAGGTTGAGCAGACATATCCATACCTTAACGAAGACTTCTACAATACCCCATACATCCACCTAGAGCTAGAAATTGGGGAACATACTGCAATAATCAAAGGATTACCTTTTCAGACTCCTCAAACTCCTCGGTGGAAGACTCTAACCCCGGTGAAGGCTCTAGTGGCCCAAGACCAACCAATAGACCACCTCCTTTACTCCCACAAGGTTTTTTAGGGCGAGGCCGCGGTCGCGGCCTAACTCAAACACGACCAATCAGGAACCGCCAATATCAGCCACAATTTGCAGGCGAGAGACCGACACGGAACCAATTTTATCAGTTGGGACCGCCACAATGAACCAGGACGAGACTAACCCTGCATCTGTAAACATCATGGCTCCTGCTACTCACAACACCAACACAATACCTATCTTCAACCTGTCGAACCATATCCTGACCCACAATGAAACACAAAAACGTTCTCGTGGCCTCAGCTTTGTTCCTACCGAACGTACCAATTTCCTGGATCTACAATCCAGTGTACTGCGTTTTTTTGGCAGAATACGATTACAATTTTGTTTTTGCAATGAACCAAAGACTGCTGAACCTGTCATACAACGATTCCACCCAGCCTCTACGTTCAATCCTCCATCCTCCTCCATGCCCCTCGAAATCTTGGCTTTTGAACGCTTGGTACTATGAAACATTCCTGACCAACAAAACCAATTCCAATACATCCCATATAACATTTCCCACATGGAAAAACAAGCCTTGCTTACCCTGAAAAATAACTTGGACATCATAATAAAACCGGCGGACAAAGGAGGCGGAATAGGGGTGATGGGAGCAGATAAATACAACCAAGAAATCACACGCCAACTTAACAACACTAACCACTACCGCCCCCTCAGCAAAGACCCCCTGCAAGACATCAGGTCCAAAATTGTGTATGTCACCGAACAAGCCAATGCAATGGACATAATTTCACTCAAAGAATTCCTCTTCTTGAACAACCCTCATCCCCGGACACCAGTGCTATATGTCCTACCCAAGATCCACAAAGATGACATTAACCCACCTGGCCGTCCCATCGCTTCCGTATGTGGCTCCATCCTGGAACCTATTGGTAAATTTATTGACGCCATCCTCAAATAATTTGTTCCCCTAACCGACACCTTCATCCGTGATACCACAGAACTAATCAACACCGTGGAAGACAGACCATTTAATACAGAAACTGACTTAATGGTGAGTATTGACATCGAATCCCTGTACGCGAACATTCCGCTTTCTGGCGGATTACAGGTGATCAAATCACTCCTCCTCACCAGGCCCATGCCCACTAGGATTCCTACTGATTACATTATGGATCTGCTACGGATAGCTCTTCAGAACAATTATTTTCTGTACTGAGACTTGTTTTATTTACAGATCAAAGGAGTCTCCATGGGGGCATGTTTTGCCCCAAATTTTGCCATTCTTTTCGTACACCACATGGAGACAACACTCATTCTACACACCAATAACCATTTCCTGAATAACATCAACCTATGGCATTGCTATATACACGATATCCTTGTCCTTTGGAATGGAACAAGAGAGACACTGATTACTTTTGTTGACTGGCTTAACCATTCCCAACAACCCCTATGCTTCACCTGTGACTGCAGAAACAAAGATTTACCATTCCTAGACGTCACTATACACGCAGATGAAGGTAAACTGGGTACTTGCCTCTTCCGCAAGCCAACAGAGAGGAAGACGCTCTTACAATATTCGAGCTACCATCCACGTGGACTAAGAGACAGTCTCCCCTATGGACAATTTCTCCGGATCAGGAGAAATTGTAAGTGGCGAAAGGACTACTTTTGTGAAGCTGAAACACTGGCCAAGAAATTGATTGCAAGAGGATATCCCAAACGTCTCATATCAAGAGCACGCAAAAGAGCTTGGTATTGTCACAGAGAACACCTCCTTACCACCCAACCAAAGAAACCTATGAAAAGGATTCCTTTTGTATCAAGATTCAGTCCAAGCAGCAACCAAGTGGCCAAAATCATAAGGAGAAATTGGCCAATACTACATCCCTTTAAATCATTCAAAGAAGAACCGCTCTTTTCCTACCAAAGAGGAGATAACCTAGCATTGCACCTCGTACACGCCACCACATGGCCTGAAAAACCTCCCGACAAACATACAATCACCGCTGCGTGGGGGCTCCAGCCTGTAATTGGACATTTCAAATGCCAGAATTGCTCTGTTTGTGATCTTACATAAAACACCAAAGTTTTCCTCTACAAAGATAGGACCCACAAACTAAAACACCACACCAACTGCAGATCACAAAATGTGGTATTCGCCATCCAGTGCCCCTGTAACCTTTTTTATGTGGGTCTGACCACCCAGACTATAAAGAACAGACTCATCCAACTCAAGAGCTGTATCCACTGCAAAGTTATCACGGCACCCCTGGTTTCCCACTACTTGGACCAAAAACATCTCGAGACTGACATCACGTGGCAGGTGATAGAACAGGTCACACTACCCCCCCCCCCCCCCCCCCCCCACCGAGGCGGAGACATCAAAACTCTCCTGAACAGATGCAAATGCAAATAGATGACACTCTGTGACTCCGTCAATAATGGATTGAATACTATAGATGAATGGAATAGTACTATTGCCATCTGACCGTATCCTTGTCTACCTACTCCTCTTGAGTTTATCTTGATCTGAATATCTCAGTCTTCTGGTCATTCTATTACATGCATCCACAATGTACCTCACTTTACTGTAATCTATAGTCCGGTCTTCCTAAATTATTATTGGGACAATATGAGCAGGCTCCCAATACTCTCTCTCCTCTCCTGAATCTATTGTCACACCTAATCTTTTCCAATTGATCATGTTCCACGATGTCCGTTTCCATTATGATTCCATTTTTTTGATTTGCAAATTGATCATGTACCACGATGTCCGTTTCTACTCTGTACTACCGTGATTCCCTTGTGTACCTATGTTTATTTATGCATCGCCCTCTGTATTAATGTGCAAGCCATTTTTCGCTGATTCACCATTTTGTAACCATCATTTTCTAAGACAACACTAACGCTGTTCTTATCATGCCTAATTTCATTGCCAATTGAATTATCATGCCTATTCACTTAGCTAAATGCATAATTGATCCTTTTTATGTGCTGCATGCCATGCCCAAAGCGCTCACACTAATGGTATACCACTGGCTCGCATTTCTACTTAATTGCTCTAGTACAGCCCTTGGCTTCGTCCAGCCCTGATTCGATCTATTTCTCTTCCACCATGAGGCCTGGTCACCTCCAATGCACCTCCCTCTTGGTGACGTGGTCATACCCGTCATTCGCTATACGCCCTTTTCACAACACCGCCTGCCCCTTTCCATATCACGTGTCCCGGCCACTCCCCCCGGGCCCACCTTTATTCTTCCGGAGTCGTCAGCATTTCCCTGTTGACTTGGATTGATTCCGAATCAGAGAAGTCAGTTTCACCCAGAGAGCTATATGCTCTGCCGCTTCCTAACTGCCACATACCATGTGTACCCCCTGAGGCACGGAGATCATTAATTGATTTTGACCATATCTCCTCTAGATCTAGTCTCCTACCATCTATACCGCCTGGATCGACTCCTCATTCCCACCAGATGGGACAACCCAAGACTCTCCTCGTATTCCGAGGTTGTTTGCCGCCATCCAACGGTACCCAAGATTGTCTCGCCTACACTCACGCTCTTAAGGTGAGCTTTCACATTAGTTCAGTCTTTTCCCGACCCCTCCAGAATTGATGGGCCTTTTGCTTACATTATGCGCCTTCTTTCCAGACTCCCCCTCCATCGATCATTCCTGGATCGATGCCCCGGTACCGTTCGTCAACTCTGCCTTGATTTTTCTGGAGTGACTCGTTGATTCAGAGACCATCCCTGACCCGAAGGGACCCACGTTTTCCCCTCTCTCACAACGCAAATTGTGCATCCAAGCCCTTCCATGCCGAACTTTCACCAATTAGCAATCTCTCGTTTACATTGGGCGATTTCTTTCCAGATTCCCTCTCCAACCGTCGATTAAGATTGGATCGTTGGACCGCTCCTTAAGCATGGGCGTAAAATCCGTTCCGCTCGCGGATTTCGCGGATTTTCGGTAAATTCGCAATCCGCGAACTCTCGCGAATTTGCCGAAAATCCGCAAATTCGCACGAGGCGGATTTTTTTGCTTGTTGATACAATATTGCGGGGCGCGGCGTTCACTTACTGTCATTCAGCATTTGCCGAGTTGTTTTTCTCGATATTTTGCGAGTGTTGCGCCATTTTGGATCGTAATCGCGGGTTGCCACCTTGCACAGCACGCATCACGAGAGTTCGCAATTGCGAACACGTAGATGTGGTGGGCAGTAACAATCTCGCACTCGCGAAAGTACAGACTTTGCAAATCTGCACAAGAAATCCACCAGCAAGCAGCATAAACCTTCTGAAAATGATGATTTTTATCAGAATTACTCCTCAGGTTGACATTTGCCTGCACTTTTTTTTTGCAAGGAGTCCATTTTGGGGGTGGGGGGTTGGGAGGAAGGAAGTGCCCCACAGTTTCCAACTTCCTGTTCCTGTCCAGCAGGCTCCTCCCAGTGCTTTCTTCATGTGCTGGTCACTTTCATTCGGATCTTGACCTGGAAGGATTACTTTTTGTGGATGCTGCTGGATATTTGGATTTGAGGCCTTTTTGACTTTCTTTGGATCACTTTTGGATTAGAAATTTCACAAGTAAGTTTGTTTGGGGCATTACAGTTGCTGCAACTACAATTTTGGAATTTTCGATTTTTGGGCTGTTGTTGGGGCCTTTTGCCCAGGGGTAGTGAGTGGTGCACGGACTGAGTCTTTCTGTGGGGTCTCTTTAATGTAAACATCATGGAGGGCATGGATGGCATGGGATTGTGCTGATTTTTGTGTGTTTTTAGATTTTTTTGGCTGCTGTTGGGGCCTTTTGCCCAGGGGTAGTGAGTGGTGCATGGGCCTAGTCTTTCTGTGGGGTGTCTTGAATTTAAACATCATTGAGGGCATGGATAGCATGGGATTGCGCTGATTTTTCTGTGTTTTTCGATTTTTTTGGCTGCTGTTGGGGCCTTTTGCCCAGGGCTAGTGAGTGGTGCATGGACTGAGTCTTTCTGTGGGGTCTCTTTAATGTAAACATCATGGAGGGCATGGATGGCATTGGATTGTGCTGATTTTTCTGTGTATTTCGATTTTTTGGGCTGTTGATGGGGACTGGCCATGTGGGTGGGGGCCATTTTGAGTGCTGGTACAGGCAGGCCCTGGCCATGTGCCTGGAGGCAAGGGGCCATTTTGAATGCAGGCAGTGTTCTCAGGCCTGCACCCATTTTGCCTAGCTTTCATCCATTATGCCCAGGGGTAGTGAGTGGTGCATGGGCCTAGTCTTTCTGTTGGGTGTCTTGAATTTAAACATCATTGAGGGCATGGATGGCATGGGATTGTGCTGATTTTTCTGTGTTTTTCGATTTTTTTGGCTGCTGTTGGGGCCTTTTGCCCAGGGCTAGTGAGTGGTGCATGGACTGAGTCTTTCTGTGGGGTCTCTTTAATGTAAACATCATTGAGGGCATGGATGGCATGGGATTGTGCTGATTTTTGTGTGTTTTTCGATTTTTTTGGCTGCTGTTGGGGCCTTTTGCCCAGCGCTAGTGAGTGGTGCATGGACTGAGTCTTTCTGTGGGGTCTCTTTAATGTAAACATCATGAAGGGCATGGATGGCATTGGATTGTGCTGATTTTTCTGTGTTTTTCGATTTTTCGGGCAGTTGATGGGGACTGGCCCTGTGGGTGGGGGCCATTTTGAGTGCTGGTATAGGCAGGCCCTGGCCATGTGCCTAGGGGCAAGGGGCCATTTTGAATGCAGGCAGTGTTCTCAGGCCTGCACCCATTTTGCCTAGCTTTCATCCATTATGACCAGGGGTAGTGAGTGGTGCATGGGCCTAGTCTTTCTGTGGGGTGTCTTGAATTTAAACATCATTGAGGGCATGGATGGCATGGGATTGTGCTGATTTTTCTGTGTTTTTCGATTTTTTTGGCTGCTGTTGGGGCCTTTTGCCCAGGGCTAGTGAGTGGTGCATGGACTGAGTCTTTCTGTGGGGTCTCTTTAATGTAAACATCATTGAGGGCATGGATGGCATGGGGTTGTGCTGATTTTTGTGTGTTTTTCGATTTTTTTGGCTGCTGTTGGGGCCTTTTGCCCAGGGCTAGTGAGTGGTGCATGGACTGAGTCTTTCTGTGGGGTCTCTTTAATGTAAACATCATGAAGGGCATGGATGGCATTGGATTGTGCTGATTTTTCTGTGTTTTCCGATTTTTCGGGCAGTTGATGGGGACTGGCCATGTGGGTGGGGGCCATTTTGAGTGCTGGTATAGGCAGGCCCTGGCCATGTGCCTGGGGGCAAGGGGCCATTTTGAATGCAGGCAGTGTTCTCAGGCCTGCACCCATTTTGCCTAGCTTTCATCCATTATGCCCAGGGGTAGTGAGTGGTGCATGGGCCTAGTCTTTCTGTGGGGTGTCTTGAATTTAAACATCATTGAGGGCATGGATGGCATGGGATTGTGCTGATTTTTCTGTGTTTTTTGATTTTCTTGGCTGCTATTGGGGCCTTTTGCCCAGGGCTAGTGAGTGGTGCATGGGCTGAGTCTTTCTGTGAGGTCTCTTTAATGTAAACATCATGGGGGGCATGGATGGCATTGGATTGTGCTGATTTTTCTGTGTTTTTCGATTTTTTGGGCTGTTGTTGGGGACTGGCCATGTGGGTGGGGGCCATTTTGAGTGCTGGTACAGGCAGGCCCTGGCCATGTGCCTGGAGGCAAGGGGCCATTTTGAATGCAGGCAGTGTTCTCAGGCCTGCACCCATTTTGCCTAGCTTTCATCCATTATGCCCAGGGGTAGTGAGTGGTGCATGGGCCTAGTCTTTCTGTCGGGTGTCTTGAATTTAAACATCATTGAGGGCATGGATGGCATGGGATTGTGCTGATTTTTCTGTGTTTTTCGATTTTTTTGGCTGCTGTTGGGGCCTTTTGCCCAGGGCTAGTGAGTGGTGCATGGACTGAGTCTTTCTGTGGGGTCTCTTTAATGTAAACATCATTGAGGGCATGGATGGCATGGGATTGTGCTGATTTTTGTGTGTTTTTCAATTTTTTTGGCTGCTGTTGGGGCCTTTTGCCCAGGGCTAGTGAGTGGTGCATGGACTGAGTCTTTCTGTGGGGTCTCTTTAATGTAAACATCATGAAGGGCATGGATGGCATTGGATTGTGCTGATTTTTCTGTGTTTTTTGATTTTTCGGGCAGTTGATGGGGACTGGCCATGTGGGTGGGGGCCATTTTGAGTGCTGGTATAGGCAGGCCCTGGCCATGTGCCTGGGGGCAAGGGGCCATTTTGAATGCAGGCAGTGTTCTCAGGCCTGCACCCATTTTGCCTAGCTTTCATCCATTATGCCCAGGGGTAGTGAGTGGTGCATGGGCCTAGTCTTTCTGTGGGGTGTCTTGAATTTAAACATCATTGAGGGCATGGATGGCATGGGATTGTGCTGATTTTTCTGTGTTTTTCGATTTTTTTGGCTGCTATTGGGGCCTTTTGCCCAGGGCTAGTGAGTGGTGCATGGGCTGAGTCTTTCTGTGAGGTCTCTTTAATGTAAACATCATGGGGGGCATGGATGGCATTGGATTGTGCTGATTTTTCTGTGTTTTTCGATTTTTTGGGCTGTTGATGGGGACTGGCCATGTGAGTGGGGGCCATTTTGAGTGCTGGTACAGGCAGGCCCAGGACATGTGCCTGGGGGCAAGGGGCCATTTTGAATGCAGGCAGTGTTCTCAGGCCTGCACCCATTTTGCCTAGCTTTAATCCATTAAGCCCAGGGGTAGTGAGTGGTGCATGGGCCTAGTCTTTCTGTTGGGTGTCTTGAATTTAAACATCATTGAGGGCATGGATGGCATGGGATTGTGCTGATTTTTCTGTGTTTTTTGATTTTTTTGGCTGCTGTTGGGGCCTTTTGCCCAGGGCTAGTGATTGGTGCATGGTCTGAGTCTTTCTGTGGGGTCTCTTTAATGTAAACATCATGGAGGGCATGGATGGCATTGGATTGTGCTGATTTTTCTGTGTTTTTCCATTTTTTGGGCTGTTGATGGGGACTGGCCATGTGGGTGGGGGCCATTTTGAGTGCTGGTACAGGCAGGCCCTGGCCATGTGCCTGGGGGCAGGGGGCCATTTTGAATGCAAGCAGTGTTCTCAGGCCTGCACCCATTTTGCCTATCTTTCATCCATTATGCCCAGGGGTAGTGAGTGGTGCATGGGCCTAGTCTTTCTGTGGGGTGTCTTGAATTTAAACATCATTGAGGGCATGGATGGCATGGGATTGTGCTGATTGTTCTGTGTTTTTCGATTTCTTTGGCTGCTGTTGGGGCCTTTTGCTCAGGGCTAGTGAGTGGTGCATGGACTGAGTCTTTCTGTGGGGTCTCTTTAATGTAAGCATCATGGAGGGCATGGATGGCATGGGATTGTGCCAATTTTCTGTGTTTTTCGATTTCTTTGGCTGCTGTTGGGGCCTTTTGCTCAGGGCTAGTGAGTGATGCATGGGCCTAGTCTTTCTGTGGGGTGTCTTGAATTTAAACATCATTGAGGGCATGGATGGCATGGGATTGTGCTGATTTTTATGTGTTTTTCGACTTTTTGGGGTGTATAACTGAACTGATGTTCCTCTGTCTTCCATTGCTTTTAGGTGCACAAGACTCAAGAGAACCACCAGTGCCAGGAAGAAGTCCTGCAGTGGTGTGTGTGTGCAGCATAACGTCACGCGACGTCACGTCTGGCCACAGACAACTCTGCAACTCCTGCTGTTCTGACCTCTGAAGAAGATGGCCCCAAAAAAAGTTCCCCGTAGCTCCTCTAGCAAGAAAGTTGCTAGTAAGGAGCAGAAGAAGCAAGTTACCAAGGAGACTGGTGTGCCGCTCGCCACATTTTTTGGGAATAAAAAAAAAGTACGCCTGCAGCAGCAGTGGGATCTGCTGGGGACCAAGCTGGGAGCAGCACCCCCGCTCCAATGGGCTCAGTGCCACCACTAACATGCCAACTTAAGTCCAAGCCCTTGAGTGCTGCAGAGGCAGCCAGTCTACTTCTTCAATCACCATCGACCAGTGATGTTGGCTCATTGCAGGAAAGTAGCAGCAATGTCCCTCAATCAACACAGGTTGTTGTAACTCATCTGACGAGTGTTGAACAACCACAGCCGCAACAACAACCACATGTGCAAGTACAAGCCCAAGTACATGTGGAAGGAGAGGCAGCGCAAGGAGATGCGCAAGCAGAGGTGCATGGAGGGGCACAAGTGCCCACAATAGTTGTTCCTCCCGAAGTAGGGGCAAATCAGGAAATCGACATTCAAGCCGAGGTATCATTTGAGGAAGCCACTCCTGATCATTTATTGCCTTCCACATCCCTAGCAAGGAAAAGATCAAGGATGGTGTCTACATCTTCTTCAAGCCCACCTCCTTCTGATGATACGGATCAAACTTGGGAACCACCACTGCCGTCTGAGAGTGAGGCACACCATGATCTGACAAAGTTAGCTAAGCGTAAAAGGAAGGTCCCCGAAAGTCTCATAGTTATGGAGTGTGATGACGCTCAACAAGAAGTGGCCTATACTCCTGCTGATGAAGACTCTCACGACGACGACGCAGTTATCATACACGTCACTCCAGCCTCAGCGGGCATGCAGCAAACAGACATTTTGACCCTAGCCCGAAAAGCTGCTGAGCGTGATGATGTTGTCGACGAGGAGGCAATGGGAACACCACCATCATTGGCGTTAACTAGTACACCACCTACCGCTTCCATATTTCTTTCTCGCCAGAAGGGACCTCCATCCACCTCGACCTCAATTAGTGGTGGTGCAAGTGCACAACGTAGTAAAGTTCGGCAAAACACATCCTCCACTTCATCTGGCATTAGCAGCATGACCACCACCAGTATCGCCTCCTCTGGCCCCCACAGACATTTCAAGTCCGCAGTTTGGGACTTCTTTAGTGTTTGCCCAAAAAAGGAAAACATAGCCATTTGTAGCATTTGTAAGCTTGCAGTTAGTCGTGGTAAGTTTGGTACCAACTATGGTACCGGAGGCCAGAGAGGTCATCTTGAGAGACAGCACACTGTCCAATGGTTTGCGCACCTAAAGGAGATCAAGGAAGCCCGAATTGGAAGTCAACAAACTGTATATGTTGATGTTTCATCTGATGATGACGAGGAGGAAGAAGCGTCAAACACTTCACTTGCACCCAGTACCCCTGTCAGCACACCCCCTGTGAGCCACACTAAGAGTGTGAGAGAGAGTGAGACACCAATGCGAAAAAGTTCATCATCTAGCGTAACTGGGTCGAAGAAGTCCTCATCCTCCCGTAAAATGGTCCAGCCCACCATTAGAACCATGTTGTTTTCAGAAGCGCCATTTGATCGCAACCACCCACTGACGCATCTGTATAACACTAAGCTGGCTAAAATGCTAGCTCTGGACCTTCTCCCTTTTTCTTTTGTGGAAGGGGTTGGTTTTCTAGAATTAGTGGCAACGCTCAGCCCTAAAGGTAAGGTTCCTAGCCGGTTCTATTTTGCCAGAGTTGCAGTTCCAGCACTACATGAAGATGTGCTGGCGGTGATTGGGGCAGCTTTGCAGAAGAGTGCTGTTCACACTATACATCTGACAACAGACATGTGGACCAGTGGCGCAGGCACTGATTACATGTGCATCACTGCACACTGGGTCTCTTTTTCAGGGGTTAAAGCAAAGCTAAACACAGGTGTTGACCCGGACAACGTTTTTAAAGCTGTTCGGAAACATGCAACACTAGCCATGTTTGGCATGGAGAAAAGTTATACAGGAGAAAACATTTTGAAGGAGTTTAACACAAAGGTCTTTCAATGGCTGTCCCCAAAAAAATGCACGATTGGTTATGTTTCCACGGATAATGGTGCCAATGTAGTTAAGGCCATGGAGCTGGGTAAATATTTCAGAGTGCCGTGTTTGGCGCACTGTATAAACCTGGTTGTTAAAAAATTCTTGAGTGAAGAAAGTCCAGTGTGCGAGTTAGTGACCACCTGCCGAAGAATGTGCAACCATTTCAGCCATTCTTTTAAGGCCCGGAAGCATCTGAGGGGCCTGCAACATGAACGTCGAATGCCAGTGAAAGCACTCATCCAGGAGGTGCCAACTCGTTGGAACTCAACCTTCTACATGCTTGAGCGTCTGTATGACCAGTTTACTGTACTCGATCAGTATTTCTTAACACTGGGTACAGCTCAGAAGGACCTGAGGCTAGATGCGGCGCAATGGGAGCTAGTTAAAAGCCTGACAGACATGCTTCGTCCGTCAGCAGGGAGGACTGTAATGTGGGAAAAGCTATCCCATTGTTACGCATGCTGGAGCACCAACTAAAGGCGGTGTCTTCTATGTTTCAAAAAGATGAAGAAAAGCAAGAAGCTTTTGTTTTGGCGGAGAAATTATTACAGCGCCTACTTGGCGATGAACATCTTCAAATGATCCACTCAGAACAGCATTACATTTGTGCTACTATTCTGGATCCACGCTACAAAAAGGCACTGGCAGGCAGAGCATTCTTTGCTTTTGGTGACGCAGATGTTACAAAGTGCAAACAATGGCTAGCTGTGTCAGCCATGAGGTTTGAAAGAGAACGGCAGAAAATTGAAGGAAAAGGCAGTACATCAGCATCAGCAGGCCATCCCCAGTCAAAAGAATCCACTTCTGCACCTATGGCTGTGGCAGAAGTGACCACTCAGCCGTTAAAGACACCGGCAACCGTCATCTGCACCAGACACAACAGTAACATTGGGTGAAGAAGAGGATTGGCTAACTAAGCTTGGGTGTGCTTCTCAAAAGGTCCCAGCAAAAAGTAAGCAAAGTGGAGGAACCGTGGACTTTTGCTTTTTGGCTGTTTGAGGGTCTTCTACTTCTTTTCGACTGGGTTGACGGCTCTGTGGCCATTGCTGGGAAGGTCTAATACCGGATAAAACTGGTTTGGACCAAATCGGAGGCGGAATTTTTTTTGCATTTTTGCTGACTTGCTTGTCTTTGAGGTGCTCTTTGGGGGGGTTCCGGGTGTTTGTGGGTGGGTTTTGGGGTCTGGGAGCACTGCTGGAACAGTCTAATTTTTATTGCATTTGCTTTTCAGGAAATCCATAGTGGAAAACGAGAGTTATGACCTAGCTGCACAGCGCGTTTGGGCAGAAGGCCGAAAAATATTGTAAGTATGAGATTTTTCATTTTTGCTTTTTGGCTGTTTGGGGGTGTTGTGCTTTTTTGCGGGTGGGTTGGCGGGTCTTGGGGCATTGCTGGGAAGGTCTAATACCGGATAAAACTGGTTTGGACAAAATCAGACTTGAAAACGTTTTTGCCTTTTTGCTCACTATCATGTTTTCGGGGGCCTCTTTGGGGGGCTTCATGGTGTTTGTGGGTGGGTTTCGGGGTCAGGGATCACTGCTGGGTATGGATAATTTTGATTGCAAGAGGTATGAAGCAAATCCATGGTGGCAGAGGGGAGTTAGGGCCTAGCTGCAGAGCGCGTGCGGAGTGATTTTGGAAATTGCCCTGAAAATGACTGTCCCCATATTTGTACTTTTGCTTTTTGGCTGTTTGGGGGTCTTCTACTAGTTTTCCCCTGGGTTGACGGCTCTGTGGCCATTGCTGGGAAGGTCTAATACCGGATAAAACTGGTTTGGACCAAATCCATGAGGAAAAAGTTTTTGCTTTTTCTGACATTTCGCTCAATTTAGCATTTTCTGGGGCCTGTTGAAGGGGCTTCCTGGTGTTTGTGGGTGGGTTTCGGGATCTGGGAGCACTGCTGGGTATGGATACTTTTGATTGCAAGAGGTATGAAGCAAATCCATGGTGGCAGAGGGGAGTTAGGGCCTAGCTGCAGAGCGCGTGCGGAGTGATTTTGGAAATTGCCCTGAAAATGACTGTCCCCATATTTATACTTTTGCTTTTTGGCTGTTTGGGGGTCTTCTACTAGTTTTCCCCTGGGTTGACGGCTCTGTGGCCATTGCTGGGAAGGTCTAATACCGGATAAAACTGGTTTGGACCAAATCCATGAGGAAAAAGTTTTTGCTTTTTCCGACATTTCGCTCAATTTAGCATTTTCGGGGGCCTGTTGAGGGGGCTTCCTGGTGTTTGTGGGTGGGTTTCGGGATCTGGGAGCACTGCTGGGTATGGATACTTTTGATTTCAAGAGGTTTGAAGCAAATCCATGGTGGCAGAGGGGAGTTAGGGCCTAGCTGCAGAGCGCGCTCGGAGTGATTTTGGAAATTGCCCTGGAAATGACTAAGTCCCCATTTTTGTACTTTTGCTTTTGGCTGTTTGGGGGTCTTCTACTTGTTTTTGCCTGGGTTGACGGCTCTGTGGCCATTGCTGGGAAGGTCTAATACCGGATAAAACTGGTTTGGACCAAATCGGAGGCGAAATTTGTTTTGCGTTTTTGCTGACTTGCTTGTCTTTGAGGTGCTCTTTGGGGGGGTTCTGGGTTTTTGTGGGTGGGTTTTGGGGTCTGGGAGCACTGCTGGCATAGTCTAATTTTGATTGCATTTGCTTTTCAGGAAATCCATGGTGGAAAACGGGAGTTATGACCTAGCTGCACAGCGCGTTTGGATAGAAGGCCGAAAAATATTGTAAGTATGAGATTTTCCATTTTTGCTGTTTGGCTGTTTGGGGGTGTTGTGCTTTTTTGCGGGTGGGTTGGCGGGTCTTGGGGCATTGCTGGGAAGGTCTAATACCGGATAAAACTGGTTTGGACAAAATCAGACTTGAAAACGTTTTTGCCTTTTTGCTCACTATCATGTTTTCGGGGGCCTGTTTGGGGGGCTTCCTGGTGTTTGTGGGTGGGTTTCAGGGTCAGGGAGCACTACTGGGTATTGATGCTTTTGATTGCAAGAGGTTTGAAGCAAATCCATGGTGGCAGAGGGGAGTTAGGGCCTAGCTGCAGAGCGCGCGCTTAGTGATTTTGGAAATTGCCCTGGAAATGACTAAGTCCCCATTTTTGTACTTTTGCTTTTTTGGCTGTTTGGGGGTCTTCTACTTGTTTTCGCCTGGGTTGACGGCTCTGTGGCCATTGCTGGGAAGGTCTAATACCGGATAAAACTGGTTTGGACCAAATCGGAGGCAACATTTTTTTGCGTTTTTGCTGACTTGCTTGTCTTTGAGGTGCTCTTTTTGGGGGGGTTCTGGGTATTTGTGGGTGGGTTTTGGGGCCTGGGAGCACTGCTGGCACAGTCTAATTTTGATTGCATTTGCTTTTCAGGAAATCCATGGCGGAAAACGGGAGTTATGGCCTAGCTGCACAGCGCGTTTGGACAGAATTGAAAGAAGGCCGAAAAATATTGTAAGTATGAGATTTTCCATTTTTGCTTTTTGGCTGTTTGGGGGTGTTGTGCTTTTTTGCGGGTGGGTTGGCGGGTCTTGGGGCATTGCTGGGAAGGTCTAATACCGGATAAAACTGGTTTGGAGAAAATCCATGCGGAAAAGCCTTTTGGCACTTTTTGTAACTTAGGGTTAGCACTAGCAGCAGGATTGCATGTGTTTCGGGGTGTTTTAGATTTTTGCAACTAAGTTCTGGGGTCTTAGAGCACTCGTGGGAATGTGTAATTTTGGTTGCAAGTGATTTGAAGAAAATCCATGGTGGGAAAGGGGGGATTTCGCATAGCTAAAGAAAGCGTTTGCCACTATTCTTAACTTAGGGCTCGATAGGGTTAGCAGTATTTGTATTGCATGTGTTTGGGCGGGGGGCCGTTTGTGGGGAGGTTTGCGAGTCTTGGAGCGATGCTCGGTATGGATACTTTTGCTTGCTTGCAAGTGGTTTGAATACAATCCACGGTGGGTAAGGGGATTTGGGCCTACTTTTACTTTCAAAGTACGTTTTGTCACCAGTTTTCTACTAGGCCTCGTTTTTTGAGATCTGATTGGGGGTCTTCTACATTTTTGCGACTGGCTTTAGTAAGGGTCTGGGTGGGAGCACTGCTGGGAAGGTCTAATTTTGTTCTAAAACACAGTTTACAGTACACCTAGCTTGAGGAGAAAGATCCGCTAAATTAATTTGCCCATACTTACTTATGCTTCAAAAGGAAACTCAGACAGAGTACGCACTTTCAAAAATATTGTACTGCCTATTAGGAAACTCAAAGTGTGACTTTTTGCACTACACAGCGTACATACCTTATATTTATTTGTCAGTGGTGTTCCAATATTAATTCCTGTTTTTCCATCAATAGTTACAGGCCGGGTTTCAGTCTGTGCAATGGGAAAAAAGGATGAAGTCAGGCTTCACATTAGCGAGCCGCAATTCAGCATCCGCCAGGCAGGCAGGCAGTGGACAGGGTGTCTTCTGGTCACCAACATTGATGGATGGAGCATCAGCTGGAATGGAGGAGTCCCGCTAATAAGAGGAATGGTTTGATGCATGCAACTTACCAAATTCTACAGGACAACTACAACAACATACAGATACAGTATCCGTTCTTTTCTAATTATCTTTAAAGTAATGTTATTGCTGTGAACTTCTATGAGTGTGAGTCTGCATTTCTTGGATCTTTGCTTTTAAATTCATCCCTACAGCTATTCTATAGGTTTTACTTCTGCTATTTTTTAAACCTAATTTAATGTAAGAAGTGTTTCTCCGAGTGCAGAGATAGGCAAGTGAAAACGCTGCAGCCCTGTACTGTCGCATTCTGTCGTTCACGGTTGTCGAAAGTACTACTTACTTTTCAGTAACCATGCATGCAGTAGTGCATGCAATTCCTTTATGTCACTTAAAAGATTTATGGTTAGCTTTGTACCCAAAGATTTCTTTATCTTCAATTATTGTTTGTCCATGCTGTGCTTTTTTTTCTTCTCTCAACAAAACGTTCCCAAAATCCCCCATTCCCATCCATTTTCCAAACCCTAACCCTCTTCCCCCGGGCTGTGTGGTTTTGATTGATGTGTGACTAAATGACAGCAATAATTCCACACACTTCCTGGGGAGGATAAGGTCATAGCAACAGGCTGGTGAAGGAATCCGAGGATATATTCTATTCTTACTCAGCTTGACACTAAGTCACTATTGGCAAAGGAAAGCAGATTTTCATGTGCGCCATCAACTTGATAGGTCATCAAGATTAGAACATCCTCCTCCTAGACGTGGCAAATTATTACGCTGATGCGTCCTTCACCTTCGGTACTATTTCTTGTAGTAGTAGCCAATGTCAAAGAAATTCAACGCAAGTACTAGTTATACTTTCAATACTTTAGCATTTGTTAGGCTACCTTGTGGCACTGTTCTAGTGTACTGTCACCTGCTATATTCTCTATTGTACCGTTCTAATGCTACGGTAAGGACAAACAAGGTTTCATTTTCTTTTTTTTCAGATGCTGCAACTGCCACTGTGTAACACCACTAGTACCAACGCAATGATGACATTTCATCCGGCCAGGATTGTCAACCTTAATCGCCATTTGCCGTGCAGCCAGCCCTGTGCCTAGCCCTATTTCCAAACACAAATTACAGGTATGATAAGCGTTTGGGGGAAGGAAGTATCATGGAGTATTAGGAGAGACGAGAGACTGACGCTAGTACTAGTAAAGTCCTAGGACTATTGAATTCACTTACACTGTGAGAGGCACTTCGTTTTGAAAACATTTGGGCAATTAATTACACAACTTGAATCAAGATGCCAAGTTTCACGAAAACAAAGTTACTGTTAAACCCCCACCCACCAGCCTCAAAAGCAGTAAAAAAAACACGTATGCTAAGATAAAGTTTAAAGTATATTTATATCCCTGACAAAAATAATCTCCCACAAGACCCAACCCACTCCCACTCCCTAACCCCAACAAATGTCAGTGAAAAGTCCAAAAAAGTGAAAAAACCCAACTCCCAATTCCCACCCCCCAGAAGTCTTTAAAAAAGGGGCAAGGGACAGTCTCCTCCTACTGCTGGCTGCTGCTGTTGACTTTCCGGGCCAGGTCGGAATGCTCCTTGCGGAGGGTCTCGAGCAGGGTTTTGGTGTTGAGCAGCTCCTGCTCGCAGTAGGAAACCCTCAGGGAAAGGCGGTGCATCCGTTTTTTGCAACTGCTGTGGGGGGCAGCTGATTACTTTGCTGCTCGGCGGTGGCGGGTGGCTGCTGTACCCCGGCTCCGTACCGCTGGAGACCTGCTGCGCTGACTGGGTGACCCAGGGAGCGCGGAGAAGGATACAGCTGTGACGGTAGATGTTGTTGTAGACTGCGTGTCCCCCTCCTCCTGGTCCACCAGCCGCCGATATTCAGCAACAGTGGCCTCCAGCCTCCGTTGCCGGGCCCGTCTAGCCATCTATATGAAGAAAGAAAGACATAGTCTGTAACCAATGCTCTTTAAGATTAACACAAATTGATTCAGCAGAAAGTTGTGTCACAGTAGAACTAGCAACTTGCAAGTGCAGTACATAACTATTGTGGCCAGTATCTATCTAACCTCCCACTTCTTCACCCTTGCTCTAACATTAGTGGGAGTTTAAGGAATCAATTCTACGAGCACTATGGACTCACTCCATTAGAGTCGACTATGACAGTATACACCAGTCTTCTTCTTCTTCTTCTCTCTTGTTTAGCAAAATTGGTACGTTAACTTCTGCAAGCCGGCATAATGCCAGCGCAGTCAACTTGCACCTGAGAAAAACAGACGCCCGCCATAATGAGTGAGACAGACTTGCGTTACTCTACCAGTCCAGTACATGCAGGTGGTGATGCTCTTACTTTTCTATTACGGGTGGCACTGAGAAACCTCTGATACAAGGGCTACTGTTTAATTAATTTAACTTTCACCCTACATTGCCAATGAATACTAGAAAAGGAAAATGAAGAAGATAAATAATCTGATTATCTATCACCGCACATGGTATGTATTTGCTTACATATGGGATGACTTTAGGTGCTTTGCTTTTTATTGAGTGAACAGTGATACATCCACACATGAATGACCGAGTTCTACTAAACTTATTAACAGAGGTAGTAGTGAGTGGCCATCGTAATAGCCGGATATATGCTGTGTTTGCAATACAAACTACTACTACTATTCATGGTAGTATTCGGACAAAATTACAACTTCTTTTCCTTGCCTTTCCTACACTGGGACGGACGTGCGGGTGCGGTGTTACATGCTCTTCAAAGTAACACTTAGTTCATCCAGTGACCGTCTACTCTCTCTGGATACACATATGCTATCTAAGAGTCAGATAGTACCACGATCCAGGCATCCATCCATTCAAACTATGGGACAGATTAGGATTGCGGATTTCCCGCATCCTCCGGGCCGGCGGAATCCACCGCCGGCCCGTAGGATGCGGGAAATCCGCAGCGGACTGAAAAAGACCCCCACGCCAGATTAGGGTGGCTGGGGGATCGTTTTTCAGTCTGCAGCTTTTCCGCCACGTTCGCCTCCCGTCCGCGGCAGAAAAGCACTAACATGGCTGGAGGTTGCTATCAGACACCGCCAGCCATATTAGGATGTCTGGAGGAACATGCCTTTACACGGCGGCATTTCCACCGTGCAAAGGCATACGGATTTTTGTTTGGGGGCCCGTTGCGGGCCCCCAGGGGCGAAGGGGGGTGCACATGGGGGGTACCTATGGTACCCCCTGCATTTGCCTGCACAAAACGGCAGGCACCGTGCGGTGCCTGCCGCTTTGTGCATGCAAATGCACAACTTACATTTTTATCATTGCCGCGGGTGCTGCTTTAAGCAGCACCCGCCGCAATGGTAAAAATACAGGATGTGACCGCCAGGGTGGGGGTCACATCCTAATTACCACGGAGGGACCGCCGCTGCCCCTGTGGACGGTCCCTCCTACTCTATGGTGGCGGACAGACTCAGGTCCGTCCACCATCATAATAGGCCCCTAAATATCAATCATTCTTCTTCATGTCTCTCATCTGGACGGGGAGCAGCACACTATGCAGTCTGCAATCTCAATAAGTAAGGAATATAAGAGCTTACCACTGCCCGCCACTACCGTGGCAACCCGCACAGCAGTTTTGTCCGGCACTTGCTCCGCCTCCTCCCCAGAGCTTCTCTCCACCTCCGCGCTGGGCCCAGCACCAGATGTTCCACCTACAAAGTACATTTAAGAATGTTAGATGTCATAGACATACACCACTCACTAGTATTTTGTCAAAGAATACAGAATGTGAATACAGAAACCAATCTAATAATTTGTGACTGTCTACTCTATAGTAAAAATTTCCCTTTTTCCAGGGAAGGGTGTTGTCTTGCTGCACTTTTTGGCACAACTGATGAATGCTTGCTTTTTAACACGCACCATTTTCCTCATAACAGACAGAAGCTTCACTTCTAAGAACAAATCATTAGGATGAAGGGAAGGACCAATGATTCAGCACCAAAAAGAAAAATGAAAGTTCAAACCAGGTGAGGGCTCGGCTCGCCCACAATAAATGTGTGAAATAAAAAATGACTATAAGCACTTTTCCATTTTTAATCAACCGTTTATGTTTTATGACAAGCTTGATTTTAATAAATATTTTTACTTTTAATAAAGCTTTAAAACTTAAATAGACTCTGTGGTTTTTGGTCATGAGTGAATGAGCAAAAGGTTTTGCAATTTGCAAGCATGAGTCCGTGCCTCTAACACTTCTGGACTCTGACTCCGTACTCTTGTCCTGCGTTGGATAATCATCATTGGGGATCAATCATCGATGAATTCGGAAGCTAAATGACTCTGCCACACTATCTAGTCAGTAAGGAGATTGTGGGTTCTTCAAAGTCTGATATCACTGAGGTATGTGGAAAGTCTACCTGCGCCTATTATAATTGATAAACAATGCACTATTTAGTGTCCATAGGTCTGTTTGTGCAGATTTGTCTCTGCAACAGTAGTAGAATGGATTGTCCTCCTATCCAAACCAAAAGTAAAGTAGTATCTCATTCTTTCTTGGTGGTCATTCACCTTTTTATTGTTGGTAATTGTCAAAGCATAAACATTTAGAAGACTTGAAAAGACATTATGGACAATCCCAGAGGACTGCACTCAGTGCATAGAGCTATTGCTGACTAGAATGGGAGTTTCGTTTTACACCTTTTGCCAAATGTGCAATCTTAGTTAGCTACACAGACAGACTAATAAGAATAATCTAGTAATACCACAGGGAGTCATAGTCGAGGCAGGATAAGAATTTAGATACAGTCTACAAGAAGATCAAAGACGATTTAGAAAAAATCGAATGAGGAACGCTAGGAAAAAATAGGTACTCTATAATAAAATTAAAACTTACCGGGGCCAGCAAAGGAGCCCTCGCCTGACCGATCCTGGCCTTGTTCAGCAGCAGCAGCAGCCTCCTCCAATGCCCTCTTGCCCTTGGGGGGAGCTGATGTACAACATGAAAGAAAGAAAGACCAGAAAACATGGATGATATTTGTCAACCAAATCAAACATTTCAAAAGAACAATAACAAAATATTTTGGCGAAATAGCAAATAGACAAGTATTCCACGGGATATATTGACCTATCTCATGTGGTCTACTACGATATTAGTATTGCTTGATTTGCGGACCGTCGACTTGGAAAGTTATGTAACTCACTAAACAAACTACTAAAAAGGTTCGCCTAGGACTGGCAGGCAGCAGTCCGCAGCACGCGAAGTGACAGACAAAGTCCATCGTGATTGCAGATCAGCGACAACACTAAAAAATTTCCTACTACATTAACCAGTCATTAAAATACTCAAACTATCAATCCACCACCACTATTTCTTCTTATTGCCAGGTGTACAAAGGAAGGACTGGACTTGAGTCTGTAGGGGCTGATTTAGAAGCCCCTTGCGGCTCTTTTGCTCCATTGTTGCGTGACTTTTGTGAAGCAGCGGCAGAACAAAGAGGCGCCATGGTGCAGCGTATATTAACAACGTGACGCATATGGGAGATGCATCACGTTGTAAAGCCTTGCGCCATCAGGAGGCGTTCCGGCGCAAGGGAGGGCGTTCCTGCGCAGGAACGCATCCTAAAAGTGGCTGAGGGAAATCTACAAGATTTCAATCAGTCACTTTGAGGACAATGATGCGTGACTCAAACCCTGCGCCTGCTTGAAGCAGACGTACGGCTTGACGCAGCATTGGGGAGATAGGGCACCACAGAGCATTGCTGGAGCTGCGACGCAACTCCAGCAATGCGCCGCCTTTACGGCACAGATGTGTAACGCTTCAGTGACGTTTTGGGCCCATGGTGCGCCGCATTGTAAATACGGCGCACCATGGGTGAAGGTGGCGTGGCCCACAATTACTGGCGCATCCCTGCTACTTTGCAGGGATGCGCCGGTAATTAAAAATCTGACCCTTAGTGTCTAGCATTGCGTAGATCTTCAAACTACACTCATACATAATTTCACAGGCCAATGAAATGTACACAAAATCGAAAACAAATAAGCATAGTAGCAACGCTAATGAGAAGGAGAGCAGTACACCTGAAATGCACAGAAGAGTTTTGAAATATAATTTACCTACAATGTAATCAGCAGCATTATTGCTCTTGGTAAAAAACAAAAATTTGCAATATAATAACACACAGGAACGCATCCTAAAAGTGGCTGAGGGAAATCTACAAGATTTCAATCAGTCACTTTGAGGACAATGATGCGTGACTCAAACCCTGCGCCTGCTTGAAGCAGACGTACGGCTTGACGCAGCATTGGGGAGATAGGGCACCACAGAGCATTGCTGGAGCTGCGACGCAACTCCAGCAATGCGCCGCCTTTACGGCACAGATGTGTAACGCTTCAGTGACGTTTTGGGCCCATGGTGCGCCGCATTGTAAATACGGCGCACCATGGGTGAAGGTGGCGTGGCGCACAATTACTGGCGCATCCCTGCTACTTTGCAGGGATGCGCCGGTAATTAAAAATCTGACCCTTAGTGTCTAGCATTACGTAGATCTTCAAACTACACTCATACATAATTTCACAGGCCAATGAAATGTACACAAAATCGAAAACAAATAAGCATAGTAGCAACGCTAATGAGAAGGAGAGCAGTGCACCTGAAATGCACAGAAGAGTTTTGAAATATAATTTACCTACAATGTAATCAGCAGCATTATTGCTCTTGGTAAAAAACAAAAATTTGCAATATAATAACACACAGAGCAGGAGAAAACAGAGTAGTAAAGAAAAAAGCTACTACTACTCACCAAGCCCGGGGATCTCAAGGCCGAGCAGGTCGAGCAGATCGCGTTCCCGGTCCAGGAGATCCGTCACACGGTGGGTGGCCTGGTTGTAGGTGCGCCGGACCCGAGAGTGTTGGTACATGGCCCAGCACACCTTCTCCCACCGCTTCCGGCGCTCCTGGATCCCGTACCCGCTAGCGATCCTGCCGCCTGCCAGGGTGGTCCTGGGGAGGTGGCGCTGAACATAAAAAACTAGTGCGGCCACCTCCTGCGCGGAAGATCTCCCGGGCTGTGACCTGCTCCCCCCTCAAACGCCCGCACGGGAGCCGGGCACGGGGTGCGGGACCCTTCCCCTTCTCAGGATGCTTCCCGGCTCCCTTTACCATGGTCTGGGCAGAAAGGAAGCTAAATAATAAAGAAGAAATAGAATAGGGAAGAAGAAAAGAAAAGAGTTTAAAAAAGTAGTTTAAAATTAACCAAAAGTAGCAGAAAACACAAAAATATAGAGCTAGAAAAATAGAGGGATAGATAATAAGTAAAATAGATTTTAAAAAAACTTCAAACAAGCAAAGGATGGCAGAGATTCAGAGAGGATACAGAAAGCATGCCCAGAACCATAGCAATGAATGAGAAACAAGATGGCCATGCCCGTTCACGACCGCGTGGATAAGTTCGCGCGAGATTTTCCTCGCAATCACACGCGAAATTGTACTAGCGAGCAGCACACTTTGCGAAATTACACATCGCGCCCGGAAACGGAAATACGTCATGCAAACAAGATGGCCGCGCCCGTGAACGACCTTGAGGGTAACTTTGTGCCGTTGCGCTACAAGCGGTTCGCTAAAACGCACAAAACCTTGCGAACTAACACGCCACAAAAAACAAATCGCATATTCGCGCGAATTTGCGGCTTCCAAATTCGATCTCGCGCGAATTCGCGCCCCGCGAATCCTGCGAAATTACAGAAAACCGAGTTTTGCAAAACTGAAAGCACTCAGCAGGTGCAAAAGTTCAAACTCATCATTAGTAACCATTCCCTGTAGTGCTTCCTGAGGGGCCCCTCCAGAGTTCAGTTGCCTACTTGCAACTATTCTATGACCCTGCTCTGACCCTCACAGCAGTCTCATAGAATAGCTACAAGTAGGCCACAAAGGTCCTAGGAAAAAAAATTGCACTGCAACAGATAGCAAATTACAGATAAGGAAGCAGGTGCCAGACTGGAAGTTTAAATTCAGTGACACATTAATCAACCCCAAATTAATTCATGTCAGTTGAAGCAGGGCTGGTGTGCTTGCTTTTCCCCTTCATAATCTACAGTGATGAACCAGATGGTGGCAGTGAATCCAGTGATGTACCAGAGGGTGGCATGGGTAAACCAGAGGGTGGCAGTTGTGAAACAGAGGGTGCTGTGAACCTGTGATGATGAACCAGACGTAGAAACAACATAGTTGCGACCGTTGCGAGCCGACAAGTAAGTTCGCAATTGCGAACTGGTACAAAACCCTCGCAAACTTGCAGAAACCCTTGCGAATACAAAAAAAAATCCGCACATTTGCGAGAGTTCGCAGATTTTGCGGATTGCGAATTCGCGAATACGCAAATTCGCAAACGCCAGATTCGCAAAATTCGCCCATGCTTACCGCTCCTGCCCCGCTTCAGTGCCCAGCACTCAACAGAAGTGACCCTCTTCCCCTGTACTTATTGCCATCAGGTTAGCCTCCGCATTAGCATAGCAGCTTCCCTACCACCCCTCTAACCACGCGTATGCCACCTGCTTTTACCTATAAGTTCTACCTTGGGTTCTTTGTTTTACCACACGCCCCCCAGTCCTTACCAAGCCCTTACCACAGCGCGATGCTATCAGCATCACCGCCTTCTCCATCTGTATTCCATACTTGTAACCTTGAATAGCACCAAACTGCATTGCTCTCCAAAGACAATGCTTGCCTCCCCCCACAGTTTTCATCGGCATTACCTGCACTAGCCGCCCTCACATCCTGCCTCAGTATAGAGTCAAAATATCGAGTTTTTATTATCGACTAGACATAATATCGAGTAAAAAATATAGAATAGACATAATATCGACTAGACATAATATAGACAACAAAAATATCGAATTTAAGGTAAGTTAATATTAATATTTAATTTTTGTGTAATATAATTCTTTAGCGGGTTGTGGGTTTATAGGGGACTAGGATGGGAAGTAATTTAATTATATTTAATTAAATATGGTATTTGATTTATTGTTATTTATTTAGAATTAATTGGTAATTAATTATTAATTGGTAATTAATTAAAATATAATTGGTAATTAATTTTAAATGATTAATTGATAAATATGTTAATTTTAGTAATTTATTTTCTGTAGTGGGTTGTGGGTTTATAGGGGAATAGGGTGGGAAGTAATTTAATTATAATTAATAAAATATGTTATTTTATTTATTGGTATTTATTTAGAATTAATGGTTAATTAATTATTAATTGGTAATTAATTAAAATATAATTGGTAATTAATTTTAATTGATAAATTGATCAATTGATAAATATGTTAATTTTAGTAATTTATTTTCTGTAGCGGGTTTTGGGTTTATAGGGTATTAGGGTGGGAAGTAATTTAATTATATTTAAATATGTTATTGTATGTAATATTATTTATTTAGAGTTAATTGGTAATTAATTATTAATTAGTAATTAATTAAAATATAATTGGTAATTAATTTTAATTGATTAATTGAAAAATATGTTATTTTTAGTAATTTATTTTCTGTAGCGGGTTGTGGGTTTATAGGGGAATAGGATGGGAAGTAATTTAATTATAATTAATTAAATATGTTATTTTATTTATTGTTATTTATTTAAAATTAATTGTTAATTAATTAATAATTGGTAATTAATTAAAATATAATTTGTAATTTATTGTAATTGATTAATTGATAAATATGTTACTTTTATTACATTATTATTTTTATATTGTAAATTAATTTATTGGTAATTGGTAAATATTAAGGGGTCCATTAGGATGACGGGCGGACTTTGCCCGCCCGTCATCCCATCGTAAATCAGGACTGCCCGCCATAAGGGCGGGGGTCCCGGGGGTGCCATTAGGATGTGCCCGCCACAGTGGTGGGCACATCCTGTATTTTCAGCATTGTGGCGGGCGGTGCTCTCTGCACCGCCCGCCACAATGCTGAAAACCCACTTTAACATTGTCATTTGCAAAGCGGCAGGCACCGCGCGGTGCCTGCCGCTTTGCAAATGACAATGAAGGGGGGTACCACAGGTACCCCCCACGTGCACCCTCCACCTGTACTTCACTCTGGGGGCCCGCAGGGGGCCCCCAGATGGAAGACCGCATGCCTTTCCGTGGCGGCATCGCCGCCGCGGAAAGGCACTGCACACCACACATCATAATATGTCTGGCGGTGACTATTAGATACCGCCACCATATTATTCCTTTCCCGCCTCGGCCGCAAGGCGACCGAGGCGGAAAAGTGGCGGGCGGTGTTTCCCTATGTTGCGGTCCCCCCCGCCATTGTAATGTGGCGGGGGAAAAGGGTGGAGGGCGGGTATTTCTGTCGGGCGGATCGCCACCACCACCATGGCGGTGGCGATCCGCCCGACATCGTAATGGAGCCCTTAGTATTAGTAGGTAATGTTTATTATTAGTTAATTTTTATTAGTAATTTTAATTGATTAATTAATATGTTTTATAAAATTGTAAAATATTTTAATTATTTTGTAATTGGTATTAATATTTATGCTATTTATATTTATATATGAAGTATTTACGTTCCCTACTATTGCACTCACTGGAGTGGGAATAGTAATGTTTACCCCTAAGCTATCCAACGCTTTCCCTACTGTTGCACTCACTGGAGTGGGAATAGTAATTTTTACCCATACGCTATCCAACGCTTTCCCTACTGTTGCACTCTCTGGAGTTGGAATAGTAATTTTTACCCCTACGCTATCCAACGCTTTCCCTACTGTTGCACTCACTAGAGTGGGAATAGTAATTATTATCCCTACGCTATCCAACGCTTTCCCTACTGTTGCACTCACTGGAGTGGGAATAGCAATTTTTACTCCTACGCTATCCAACACTTTCCCTACTGTTGCACTCACTGGAGTGGGAATAGTAATTTTTACCCCTACTCTATCCAACGCTTTCCCTACTGATGCACTCTCTGGAGTTTGAATAGTAATGTTTACCCCTACGCTATCCAACGCTTTCCCTACTGTTGCACTCACTGGAGTGGGAATAGTAATTTTTATCCTTACGCTATCCAACGCTTTCCCTACTGTTGCACTCTCTGGAGTAGGAATAGTAATTTTTATCCCTACGCTATCCAACGCTTTCCCTACTGTCGCACTCACTGGAGTGGGAATAGTAATTTTTACTCCTACTCTAGCCAACACTTTCCCTACTGTTGCACTCACTGGAGTGGGAATAGTAATTTTTACCCCTACCCTACCCAACACTTTCCCTACTGATGCACTCTCTGGAGTTGGAATAGTAATTTTTACCCCTACACTATCCAACGCTTTCCCTACTTGTGCACTCACTGGAGTGGGAATAGTAATTTTTATCCCTACGCTATCCAACACTTTCCCTACTGTTGTACTCTCTGGAGTAGGAATAGTAATTTCTATCCCTGCGCTATCCAAAGCTTTCCTTACTGTTGCACTCACTGGAGTGGGAATAGTAATTTTTACTCCTACGCTATCCAACACTTTCCCTACTGTTGCACTCTCTGGAGTGGGAATAGTTATTTTTACCCCTACGCTATCCAATGCTTTCCGTACTGTTGCTCTCTCTGGAGTGGCAATAGTAATTTTTACCCTGTCACTATCCAACACTTGCCCTGCTGTTGCACTCTCTGGAGTTGGATTAGTAATTTTTACCCATACGCTATCCAACGCTTTCCCTACTGTTACACTTACTGGAGTGGGAATAGTAATTTTCACCCGTACGCTATCCAACGCTTTCCCTACTGTTGCACTCACTGGAGTGGGAATAGTAATTTTTAACCTTACGCTATCCAACGCTTTCCCTACTGTTGCGCTCTCTGGAGTGGGAATAGTAATTTTTACCCCTACGCTATCCAACGCTTTCGCTACTATTGCACTCCATGGAGTGTGAATAGTAAATGTAACCCTCTCGCTATCCTACGGAAAAAATATTGTATATGTTTTGTTAATAATATGTTTTTTTTAAGTTACATTAATTATTTATTAATTTTAAGTTTATTTAAGTATTTTAAGTATGTTTAAATTAATTATATTTATCATTATATTATTTTTAAATTACTTTTAAGATATTTTAAAAATTCGATATTTTGACTGTCTATATTTTTTCCTATCAATATTTTGGAGTCAATATTTTTGTACTTACCTGTTTGTAGATAGGAAGTCGATATTCTGACATTCTATATTTTTACCTCGATATTTTGGCTAGTCGATATTTTGACTGTCGATATTCTGTCAGTGATCCTCCTGCCTCCTCTAGGTACTTACCAGACCGTGCTCCCCCTCAAAAGCCCCCCTCCGCCCTTTTCCTTTGTGGATTCCGACCACTAACCCCCCTTTCCCCCCCACCCCCCTCTTTTTTCAACCCCCATGTACAGCACCGCTCATCACACAACCCAGTCCTGAGGAAGATCCCAATTCAAGAGGATCGAAACGCCGTCGACCACTCAGCGCAATCCAAGGCGCAACATACAATGTGGTTCATCTAAAATTACAGCCAGCCCAAAGTAGAACCAAAAAGACCACAATTCAGCTGGAACCATATTGTGTCCTCTATTCACTGTATATATTCATGCACTAGCACCTTGTGCCGTCCTTTGCTGATCACTTTGTTACTTGCATCGCTACCGTGTACATCACTAGCACCACTTGAGCACCAAGTACAAATAGGGTTGTTTTATTTGAATTGTTTACAGTGCTGATACAACTGTAACCAGTCCTCTTCCTGTTTTGGATAAACATATTGCCATGAGCACATTTATAACTAAGAATGAGTCTCCTTTTTCTTTTCTGATAATGTTGTTTAAAATATCCTTCGTAATTGTCTCCAAATAATACCAGTTGGGATACCATATGTTTATATTCTATTACCTACCCCAATCCCAACACAGTTGATGGGTTTTCGCTCCTGTGGTTTACACAAAAAAAACTAAGGAAAGTTGCAGCATGGATGCAAACTAACATGCTTAAACTTAATGGCGACAAGACCGAGGTTCTCATTCTGGGGAATAAAAAAGATCTATTGGGCCCCCAGCATTGGCCTGCCGAAATGGAAAACCCACCCCAGGCCACCCAACAGGTCCGTAATTTGGGCTTTATTATTGACGATCAGCTGTCCATGAGTCAGCAAGTAGTAAAGGTGGCAGTTACATGCTTTACTGCAGTAAAATGGGTAAAAAAAGTTGTCTGGATGCTTCCTTGCTCCACCCAGAGAACGGTCGCCAAAGCGCTTGTAACCTCAAGAATAGACTACGGTAACATCCTCTATCTAGGGCCCAACAAAGATATACTGCAGAAAATGCAGGTAGTGCAGAACGCTGCAGCTAGACTACTATGCCAAATTTCGAAAGGCACTTCCATTTCCAGCTACCTACCCAATCTTCACTGGTTGAAAGTGGAAAGCCATGTCAAGTTCAAAGCCTTGAGCTTTCTAGTTAAGATCAAGTCCGGCACTGCTTCCCAATATCTGCAAGCCATAGCCCAACCTTACCAACCTTCATGATTACTGCGTTCCAGTACCCAGGGAAAAGTTCTGGTACCCAGGGTTAGACTTTCACGGATGGGAGGCCGCTCCTTTGCCTTTCTCGGCCCTACTCTATGGAACACTCTGCCTACATCCCTTCGACATGAAACAAGCTTCGCAAACTTTCGCAGAGGTTTAAAGGCATGGCTATTTAACCAATAACAACTATACTTTTTTTCCACCCTTCAGGCGGGCACTGGGAAACACTTTTTGGGGAGTTGTGCACCCTATAAAAATAATTTAACATAACATCACATAACATAACTGGGCTGTGATGTGTGAAACCAAATGCCTGGAGAGATATTGCATTCTTTCTCCCACCATGACAGAGCTTGTTTCATAGCCTGAGAGATTTGAATGATGTCTTCGGAGGAGCCCCGCACCTGAATACACTGCAAGTCCACCTGCTCTTGGAGACGTCTCATGTGCAGACGACAATTTAGAATCAACAGGATACATGATGATAGCATCCCCAGCAAAGATTTGTACACTCTCATGGAAGTGGACTCTTTTGCGCACAGAATGGCTGCCAAGTGCATTATCTTGTGCTTTCTTTCTGGAGTTGGAAAAGCCGTCATCCACCTGGTGTCCAGTACCGCCCCGAGAAATATAAGTTCCTGGCTTGGGATCAGACATGATTTCTTTTCATTGAGTTGCAAGGCTGGAGACTCGAACAGCCATTGACAAGCCCATGTAGATCTACCTGCGTCAAGTATAATGTATACAGGGTGGGCGTTCCCATTCAAAAAAGCCTTGTAGAAGTGACGCAGTGAAATCTAGAAGGGATCACTGACATAATATCGACAGACACAATTTCGACCTACCAAAATATCGAGGTAAAAATATAGAATGCCAGAATATCGACTGCCTATCTACAAACAGGTAAGTACAAAAATATCGACTCCAAAATATAGATTGTAAAAAAAATAGACTGTCAAAATATCGATTTTTTTAAATGTCTTAAATTTAATATAATGATAAATATAATTAATTGAAACATACTTAAAATAATTAAATAAATGTAAAATTATGAAATAATTAATGTAACTTAAAAAGAAAATTAATACATATATATATATATATATACATATATATATATGTATATGTATATATATATATATATATATATATATATATATATATATATATATATATATATATATATATATAAATATATATATATCGAAGAAAAATCCTGAACCGCTGAATCACAGACGACACCAAGCAGGTAACGACCTCTTCCCCAAGAGTAGAAGCGCTCCATAACAGGCCATCCAACACAATGAAGTGCAAGCAGTCATTATTTTATTCAGTGCAATTACGGGCAGCTGCCCTCCCTGACGCGTTTCGCTCTGACAAGCAGAGCTTGATCACATATATATGTACATATTATTAACAAAACATATACAATATTTTTACCGTAGGATAGCGAGAGGGTTAAATTTAATATAACCAGTTAGTGCAACAGTAGGGAAAACATTGGATAGCGTAGAAGTAAAAATTACTATTCCAACTCCAAAGAGCGCAACAGTAGGGAAAACATTGGATAGCGTAGGGGTAAAAATTACTATTCCCACTCCAGAGAGTGCAACAGTAGGGAAAACGTTGGATAGCGTAGGGGTAAAAATTACTATTCCCACTCCAGTGAGTACAACAGTAGGGTAAGTGGTGGATAGCGTAGGGGTAAAAATTACTATTCCAACTCCAGAGAGTACAACAGTAGGGAAAGCGTTGGATAGTTAAAGGGTAAAAATTACTATTCTCACTCCAGAGAGCGCAACAGTAGGGAAAGAGTTGGATAGCGTAGGGGTAAACATTACTATTCCCACTCCAGAGAGTGCAACAGTAGGGAAACCGTTGGATAGCGTAGGGGTAAAAATTACTATTCCCACTCCAGTGAGTGCAACAGTATTGAAAACGTTGGATAGCGTAGGGGTAAAAATTACTATTCCCACTCCAGAAAGGGCAACAGTAGAGAAAGCGTTGAATAGCGTAGGAGTAAAAATTACTATTCCCACTCCAGAGAGTGCAGCAGTAGGGTAAGCGTTGGATAGTGTAGGGGAAATAATTACTATTCCCACTCCAGTGAGTGCAACAGTAAGAAAAGCGTTGGATAGCGTAGGGGTAACAATTACTATTCCAACTCCAGAGAGTGCGACAGTAGGGAAAGCGCTGGATAGTGGGAGGGTAAAAATTACTATTCCCTCTCCAGAGAGTGCAACAATAGGGAAAGCGTTGGTTAGTGGGACGGTAAAAATTACTATTCCCACTCCAGAGAGTGCAGCAGTAGGGTAAGCGTTGGATATTTTAGGGGAAAAAATTACTATTCCCACTCCAGTGAGTGCAACAGTAGGGAAAATAAATACTTCATATATATTTGAAAATAATTTAAATATTAATACCAAATACAAATTAATTAAAAGTAATTCCCAATTTAAGATATTATATTAATTATTCAATTTATTCTGAAAGTCCGCCCCCCAACCAAGTGAGAATGTCTCCAACAACTAAGCGAGGCGCTTTCATGAGTGGACAGTGAATTCTTTTTCGAGACAAACGGCATCTAAGGAAGGCTATTACGCTGAAATGCATCATGCCGATCGAATGTGTGCACTGAAATAAAAGGACGTACCAAACCTTACCTGCGTCGGCTGATAACCTTTCTGGCAAAGGGAAGGTTTTTGGTTTCATTTGTAGAGCTGGCCACAAGCTCTTTACAGCCCCCTTCCAAAAACAGTTCGGCGGTGAGTGGCAATAGTGTGTGGACTCTCAAAGCGGTTCGGAAACGCCGAACCACCACACTCTTCAGCGAACCTACTAGCAGCAACGTGCGGGACTGTGACTTCATGGTGGTACTCACACTCACTGTAGTGGTGGGTGCCTCTGCTCGCTGTGGTGACTTGCGGTTGGAAGTAAGGAGGTTTGATGCTGTTCCTTTCACTACAAGATCCAGGATTCCGTGGGGCAGCTGCAGACACCGCCCACTTGGACAGGTACTTACGTAGGTGTTTCTGCAGCGTGGGAAGTTCAGACGCTTCTGAATGTCTGCCCCCCAACCAAGTGAGAATGTCTCCAACAACTAAGCGAGGCGCTTTCATGAGTGGACAGTGAATTCTTTTTCGAGACAAACGGCATCTGAGGAAGGCTATTACGCTGAAATGCATCATGCTGATCGAATGTGTGCACTGAAATAAAAGGACGTACCAAACCTTACCTGCGCGGGCTGATAGCCTTTCTAGCAAAGGGAAGGTTTTTGGTTTCATTTGTAGAGCTGGCCACAAGCTCTTTACAGCCCCCTTCCAAAAAGAGTTTGGCGGTGAATGGCAATCGTGTGTGGATTCTCAGAGCGCTTGGGAAACGCAGAACCACCACACTCTGCAGCGAACCTACTAGCAGCAATGTGCGGGACTGTGACTTCATGGTGGTACTCACACTCACTGTAGTGGTGGGTGACTCTGCTCGCTGTGGTGACTTGCGGTTGGAAGTAAGGAGGTTTGATGCTGTTCCTTCCACTACAAGATCCAGGATTCAGTGGGGCAGCTGCAGACACCGCCCACTTGGACAGGTACTTACGTAGGTGTTTCTGCAGCGCGGGAAGTTCAGACGCTTCTGAATGTCCGCCCCCCAACCCAAGTGAGAATGTCTCCAACAACTAAGCGAGGAGCTTTCATGAGTGGACAGTGAATTATTTTTCGAGACAAACGGCATCTGAGGAAGGCTATTACTCTGAAATGCATCATGCCGATCGAATGTGTGCACTGAAATAAAAGGACGTACCAAACCTTACCTGCGTGGGCTGATATCCTTTCTGGCAAAGGGAAAGTTTTTGGTTTCATTTGTAGTGCTGGCCACAAGCTCTTTACAGCCCCCTTCCAAAAAGAGTTCGGCGGTGAGTGGCAATCGTGTGTGGACTCTCCAAGCGCATGAGAAACGCCGAACCACCACACTCTGCAGCGAACCTACTAGCATCAATGTGCGGGACTGTGACTTCATGGTGGTACTCACACTCACTGTAGTGGTGGGCGCCTCTGCTCGCTGTGGTGACTTGCGGTTGGAAGTAAGGAGGTTTGATGCTGTTCCTTCCACTACAAGATCCAGGATTCAGTGGGGCAGCTGCAGACACCACCCAATTGGACAGGTACTTACGTAGGTGTTTCTGCAGTGCGGTAAGTTCAGACGCTTCTGAATGTCCGCCCCCCAACCAAGTAAGAATGTCTCCAACAACTAAGCAAGGCGCTTTCAGGAGTGGGCAGTGAATTCTTTTTCGAGACAAACGGCATCTGAGGAAGGCTATTACGCTGAAATGCATCATGCCGATCGAATGGGTGCACTGAAATAAAAGGACGTACCAAACCTTACCTGCGTGGGCTGATATCCTTTCTGGCAAAGGGAAGGTTTTTGGTTTCATTTGTAGAGCTGGCCACAAGCTCTTTACAGCCCCCCTCCAAAAAGAGTTCGGCAGTGAGTGGCAATCGCTTGTGGACTCTCAAAGCACTTGGGCAACGCCAAACCACCACACTCTGCAGCAAACCTACTAGCAGCAATGTGCGGGACTGTGACTTCATGGTGGTACTCACACTCACTGTAGTGGTGGGTGCCTCTGCTCGCTGTGCTGACTTGCAGTTGGAAGTAAGGAGGTTTGATGCTGTTCCTTCCACTACAAGATCCAGGATTCAGTGGGGCAGCTGCAGACACCGCCCACTTGGACAGGTACTTACGTAGGTGTTTCTGCAGCGCAGGAAGTTCAGACGCTTCTGAATGTCCGCCCCCCAACCAAGTGAGAATGTCTCCAACAACTAAGCGAGGCGCTTTCATGAGTGGACAGTGAATTCGTTTTTGAGACAAACGTCATCTGAGGAAGGCTATTACGCTGAAATGCATCATGCCGATCGAATGTGTGCACTGAAATAAAAGTACGTACCAAACCTTACCTGCGTGGGCTGATATCCTTTCTGGCAAAGGGAAGGTTTTTGGTTTCATTTGTAGAGCTGGCCACAAGCTCTTTACAGTCCCCTTCCAAAAAGAGTTCGGCGGTGAGTGGCAATCGTGTGTGGACTCTCAAAGCGCTTGGGAAACGCCAAACCACCACACTCTGCAGCGAACCTACTAGCAGCAATGTGCGGGACTGTGACTTCATGGAGGTACTCACACTCACTGTAGTGGTGGGTGCCTCTGCTCACTGTGGTGACTTGCGGTTGGAAGTAAGGAGGTTTGAAGCTGTTCCTTCCACTACAAGATCCAGGATTCAGTGGGGCAGCTGCAGACACCGCCCACTTGGACAGGTACTTACGTAGGTGTTTCTGCAGCGCGGGAAGTTCAGACACTTCTGAATGTACGCCCCCCAACCAAGTGAGAATGTCTCCAACAACTAAGCGAGGCGCTTTCATGAGTGGACAGTGAATTCTTTTTCGAGACAAACGGCATCTGAGGAAGGCTATTACGCTGAAATGCATCATGCCGATCGAATGTGTGCACTGAAATAAAAGGACGTACCAAACCTTACCTGCGTGGGCTGATATCCTTTCTGGCAAAGGGAAGGTTTTTGGTTTCATTTGTAGAGCTGGCCACAAGCTCTTTACAGCCCCCTTCCAAAAAGAGTTCGGCGGTGAGTGGCAATCGTGCGTGGACTCTCAAAGCGCTTGGGAAACGCTGAACCACCACACTCTCCAGCGCACCTACTAGCAGCAATGTGCAGGACTGTGACTTCATGGTGGTACTCACACTCACTGTAGTGGTGGGTGCCTCTGCTCGCTGTGGTGACTGACTTGTGGTTGGAAGTAAGGAGGTTTGATGCTGTTCCTTCCACTACAAGATCCAGGATTCAGTGGGGCAGCTGCAGACACCGCCCACTTGGACAGGTACTTATGTAGGTGTTTCTGCAGCGCGGGAAGTTCAGACGCTTCTGAATGTCCGCCCCCCAACCAAGTGAGAATGTCTCCAACAACTAAGCGAGGCGCTTTCATGAGTGGACAATGAATTCTTTTTCGAGACAAACGGCATCTGAGGAAGGCTATTACGCTGAAATGCATCATGCCGATCAAATGTGTGCACTGAAATAAAAGGACGTACCAAACCTTACCTGCGTGGGCTGATATCCTTTCTGACAAAGGGAAAGTTTTTGGTTTAATTTGTAGAGCTGGCCACAAGCTCTTTACAGTCCCCTTCCAAAAAGAGTTCGGCGGTGAGTGGCAATCGTGTGTGGACTCTCAAAGCGCTTGGGAAACGCCAAACCACCACACTCTGCAGCGAACCTACTAGCAGCAATGTGCGGGACTGTGACTTCATGGAGGTACTCACACTCACTGTAGTGGTGGGTGCCTCTGCTCGCTGTGGTGACTTGCGGTTGGAAGAAAGGAGGTTTGAAGCTGTTCCTTCCACTACAAGATCCAGGATTCAGTGGGGCAGCTGCAGACACCGCCCACTTGGACAGGTACTTACGTAGGTGTTTCTGCAGCGCGGGAAGTTCAGACACTTCTGAATGTACGCCCCCCAACCAAGTGAGAATGTCTCCAACAACTAAGCGAGGCGCTTTCATGAGTGGACAGTGAATTCTTTTTCGAGACAAACGGCATCTGAGGAAGGCTATTACGCTGAAATGCATCATGCCGATCGAATGTGTGCACTGAAATAAAAGGACGTACCAAACCTTACCTGCGTGGGCTGATATCCTTTCTGGCAAAGGGAAGGTTTTTGGTTTCATTTGTAGAGCTGGCCACAAGCTCTTTACAGCCCCCTTCCAAAAAGAGTTCGGCGGTGAGTGGCAATCGTGCGTGGACTCTCAAAGCACTTGGGAAACGCTGAACCACCACACTCTCCAGCGCACCTACTAGCAGCAATGTGCAGGACTGTGACTTCATGGTGGTACTCACACTCACTGTAGTGGTGGGTGCCTCTGCTCGCTGTGGTGACTGACTTGTGGTTGGAAGTAAGGAGGTTTGATGCTGTTCCTTCCACTACAAGATCCAGGATTCAGTGGGGCAGCTGCAGACACCGCCCACTTGGGCAGGTATTTACGTAGGTGTTTCTGCAGCGCGGGAAGTTCAGACGCTTCTGAATGTCCGCCCCCCACCCAAGTGAGAATGTCTCCAACAACTAAGCGAGGCGCTTTCATGAGTGGACAGTGAATTCTTTTTCGAGACAAACGGCATCTGAGGAAGGCTATTACGCTGAAATGCATCATGCGGATCGAATGTGTGCACTGAAATAAAAGGACGTACCAAACCTTACCTGCGTGGGCTGATATCCTTTCTGACAAAGGGAAGGTTTTTGGTTTCATTTGTAGAGCTGGCCACAAGCTCTTTACAGCCCCCTTCCAAAAAGAGTTTGGCGGTGAGTGGCAATCGTGTGTGGACTCTCAAAGCGCTTGGGAAATGCCGAACCACCACACTCTGCAGCGAACCTACTAGCAGCAATGTGTGGGACTGTGACTTCATGGTAGTACTCACACTAACTGTAGTGGTGGGTGCCTCTGCTCGCTGTGGTGACTTGCGGTTGGAAGTAAGGAGGTTTGATGCTGTTCCTTCCAGTACAAGATCCAGGATTCAGTGGGGCAGCTGCAGACACCGCCCACTTGGACAGGTACTTATGTAGGTGTTTCTGCAGCGCGGGAAGTTCAGACGCTTCTGAATGTCCGCCCCCCAACCAAGTGAGAATGTCTCCAACAACTAAGCGAGGCGCTTTCATGAGTGGACAGTGAATTCTTTTTCGAGACAAACGGCATCTGAGGAAGGCTATTACGTTAAAATGCATCATGCCGATCGAATGTGTGCACTGAAATAAAAGGACGTACCAAACCTTACCTGCGTGGGCTGATATCCTTTCTGTCAAAGGGAAGGTTTTTGGTTTCATTTGTAGAACTGGCCACAAGCTCTTTACAGCCCTCTTCCAAAAAGAGTTTGGCGGTGAGTGGCAATCGTGTGTGGACTCTCAAAGCGCTTGGGAAACGCCGAACCACCACACTCTGCAGCGAACCTACTAGCAGCAATGTGCGGGACTGTGACTTCATGGTGGTACTCACACTCACTGTAGTGGTGGGTGCCTCTGCTCGCTGTGGTGACTTGTGGTTGGAAGTAAGGAGGTTTGATGCTGTTCCTTCCACTACAAGATCCAGGATTCAGTGGAGCTGCTGCAGACACCGCCCACTTGGACAGGTACTTACGTAGGTGTTTCTGCAGCACGGGAAGTTCAGACGCTTCTGAATGTCCGCCCCCCAACCAAGTGAGAATGTCTCCAACAACTAAGCGAGGCGCTTTCATGAGTGGACAGTGAATTCTTTTTCGAGACAAATGGCATCTGAGGAAGGCTATTACGCTGATATGCATCATGCCGATCAAATGTGTGCACTGAAATAAAAGGACGTACCAAACCTTACCTACGTGGGCTGATATCCTTTCTGGCAAAGGGAAGGTTTTTGGTTTCATTTGTAGAGCTGGCCACAAGCTCTTTATAGCCCCCTTCCAAAAAGAGTTCGGCGGTGAATGGCAATCGTGTATGGACTCTCAAAGCGCTTGGGAAACGCCGAACCACCACACTCTGCAGCAAGCCTACTAGCAGCAATGTGCGGGACTGTGACTTCATGGTGGTACTCACACTCACTGTAGTGGTGGGTGCCTCTGCTCGCTGTGGTGACTTGCGGTTGGAAGTAAGGAGGTTTGATGCTGTTCCTTCCACTACAAGATCCAGGATTCAGTGGGGCAGCTGCAGACACCGCCCACTTGGACAGGTACTTACGTAGGTGTTTCTGCAGCGCGGGAAGTTCAGACTCTTCTGAATGTCCGCCCCCCAACCAAGTGAGAATGTCTCCAACAACTAAGCGAGGCGCTTTCATGAATGGACAGTGAATTCTTTTTCGAGACAAACGGCATCTGAGGAAGGCTATTACGCTGTAATGCATCATGCCGATCGAATGTGTGCGCTGAAATAAAAGGACGTACCAAACCTTACCTGCGTGGGCTGATATCCTTTCTGGCAAAGGGAAGGTTTTTGGTTTCATTTGTAGAGCTGGCCACAAGCTCTTTACAGCCCCCTTCCAAAAAGAGTTCGGCGGTGAGTGGCAATCGTGTGTGGACTCTCAAAGCGCTTGGGAAACGCCGAACCACCACACTCTGCAGCGAACCTACTAGCAGCAATGTGTGGGACTGTGACTTCATGGTGGTACTCACACTCACTGTAGTGGTGGGTGCCTCTGCTCACTGTGATGACTTGCGGTTGGAAGTAAGGAGGTTTGATGCTGTTCCTTCCACTACAAGATCCAGAATTCAGTGGGTCAGCTGCAGACACCGCCCACTTGGACATGTACTCATGTAGGTGTTTCTGCAGCGCGGGAAGTTCAGACACTTCTGAATGTCCGCCCCCAACCAAGTGAGAATGTCTCCCACAACTAAGCGGGGTGCTTTCATGAGTGGACAGTGAATTCTTTTTCGAGATAAACGGCATCTGAGGAAGGCTATTACGTTAAAATGCATCATGCCGATCGAATGTGTGCACTGAAATAAAAGGACGTACCAAACCTTACCTGCGTGGGCTGATATCCTTTCTGTCAAAAGGAAGGTTTTTGGTTTCATTTGTAGAGCTGGCCACAAGCTCTTTACAGCCCCCTTCCAAAAAGAGTTCGGCGGTGAGTGGCAATCGTGTGTGGACTCTCAAAGTGCTTGGGAAACGCCGAACCACCACACTCTGCAGCAAACCTACTAGCAGCAATGTGCGGGACTGTGACTTCATGGTGGTACTCACATTCATTGTAGTGGTGGGTGCCTTTGCTCGCTGTGGTGACTTGCGGTTGGAAGTAAGGAGGTTTGATGCTGTTCCTTCCACTACAAGATCCAGGATTCAGTGGGGCAGCTGCAGACACCGCCCACTTGGACAGGTACTTACGTAGGTGTTTCTGCAGCGCGGGAAGTTCAGACGCTTCTGAATGTCTGCCCCCCAACCAAGTGAGAATGTCTCCAACAACTAAGCGAGGCGCTTTCATGAGTGGACAGTGAATTCTTTTTCGAGACAAAAGGCATCTGAGGAAGGCTATTACGCTGAAATGCATCATGCCGATCGAATGTGTGCACTGAAATAAAAGGACGTACCAAACCTTACCTGCGTGGGCTGATATCCTTTCTGGCAAAGGGAAGGTTTTTGGTTTTATATATACATGGGAGTGGAAACACGCAAAAAACATCTCCAAAAAACAACATGACTGTAGTCAACCTCTCTAAACGGACTCTGACACCTGATGAAATTGATGTGCTCTCCCTGGGCCTCTCCTTTTGCCCCACAAGTAACATGAATTTTGCACGCACCCGAGTGGATTTGTTTTTCTTCTCAAGAAAACTTAAGTTGAAGAAATGGTTTCATACCAAACCCAGAGGAGATACAATGGACGATGGATGGAATATTATGAGTAACCTCAACATTGGTGTTTTTAATGTTTGTGATTTAATGACAAGTGATACACAGCTACCACTGACTGAACTTGATATGAACAGCTGGAGATTTGAGACTGATTTAAACCCGGGGAGTAAATTCAAACCTAAATCTGTCTTTCTCCCGAATGTTCAGTGTGAAGCAATAGACATATTTGAAAAAGGTGTCCTTTCTGATCTGCACAAATTAAGAACTACCAAAACTTCTGTGCAACAGAAGAACCTGACTACCGTCCAGATCATTGCTATTGAGAATCTGAAAGCTAACAATGATATAGTCATACGACAATCAGACAAAGGGGGGAATGTGGTTGTGTTAAGTAAAGAAATGTATTTGAGAGAAGGGATGCGACAATTACAGGACATTACATGCTACCAAAAATCAGATAGGGCAGATATACTAAGATCTAACATCATGTACCGAGAAATGCTAGTTGAGTGGCGTGAGAAAGGATTGCTTGAGTGGGATGAATTTTATTATCTTTATTGTCCACATCCCCGCATTCCAGTCCTTTATTTACTGCCCAAGCTGCATAAAAACCACTCAAACCCACCAGGGAGACCGATTGTCTCTTCTATGGGCTCTCTTCTCGAAAATACATCACGATTCATCGATTACTTTATAAGACCATATGTTGTTGCACTTCCCTCATATCTGAGAGATACCACTCACTTTTTCACCTCTATACAGGGCATACACTGGGAAGAGGATTTTGTCTTCATTACCCTAGATGTTGGCAGCTTATACACCTCCATTAGGCACCAACCAGGGATTAATGCAGTCAAACATTTTTTGAAAGCTCGATCTATAGCTCTGCTGGACCATTCCAAGATGATTACACAAATGATTGAATTTTGTTTAACAAACAATTTTTTTGTCTTCAATAGTACTATTTTTAGACAGTCACAGGGCACCGCGATGGGCACCTGCTTCGCCCCCAGCTACGCAAATTTATTCATGGGCTGGTGGGAGGAGCAGGTGGCCGCACCGATGGAGGAATTTAACACCAAGGTTGCCCTGTGGCTACGCTACATTGACGACTTTTTTGTCATCTGGAAGGGGTCAGAACAATCAGCAGGTTATTTTGTGAGGAAACTCAATGTAAATGACTTGAATCTGACATTCAGTGCAAACATCAGCACAACATCTGCTGAATTCCTGGATATCTCTGTTTCCATTGTGAACCATAACATTGAAACCAGTTTACATCGCAAAAATACTGCTGGCAACAGCATTTTGAGAGCCAATAGTTCACACCCACGGAACCTAGTACAGAGTATCCCTTACGGGGAACTACTACGGGCTAGAAGAAATTGCAGCTCGATGGCTACATATGAACTAGAGAAATTCACAATGTGTGGAAGATTTAGAGAGCGTGGCTATAGTGACAAAACGATCAGTGAAGCCTGTAAAAGGGTTGGTGAAATTGAGAGGAATGATCTACTCTTTCCTACAAAAGATACTAAAACACAGGAGACAGTGAGATTCATCACTACTTATTGTGGACAAGCCCATAAAATACGGCAAATCTTTAAGAAACACTGGCATGTCCTTCTAAGTGATGACCATCTGAAAACCGACCTGGGCAGCAATCCCCAAATCACCTTCCGTAAAAGCAGATCACTTAAAGATGAGTTAAGCCACAACTACATAACACAGCTAAGCAAAGACATCCAACAAGCTCAGATAGGGTTTAAATGCTGCAACAGATGCAAAGCCTGCAAGAACAGTGTCAATTGTAAAAAACTGTCAATTCCGAATACTAATAGGGAGTTTACTATCAGGAAGCATCTGACTTGCAACACTACACATTGTGTATATCTACTGATCTGCCCCTGTAATAAATGGTACGTGGGGAGTACCAAACATCAGGCTAAGAAAAGGATTTTTGAACACCGTCGAGCTATTGTAAATAATAACAAACTTTATCCAATAGCCAGACACTTTGGTTTACATCATTACCAAGATGCAAATGGATTACGCATGGTTGTAATTGACTCTGTTGACCTAGGCATCAGGGGTGGTGACCAAGAATTGTCCTTACGGAAACTGGAATCACTGTACATTATTGAATTTACCAGCACTATTCCTTATGGTTTGAATGTAACGGAGGAATTGGCAGTACATCTCCACTGATTTGAACTTTATGAGCTAAATTTTAAAACAATACCCCAGTCAGGATATCCAATAATTTTAATTTTTTACTCTTATAGGTGCTGTAGAGAGTAGCATATTATGGCCACAGACTGTGCAAACAGGTGGTGAAGCTCCATGATGCATACAATGTATCTACTATCAATCATGTTTCTTAGCAACATTTCTGATCTAGCCCACATGGGTGGGATTATCGGACTGCACATACAGAATGATGTCATATTTCTGATATTTGTATCAAGAACAACTTTGTTTTGGCAGCTGGCATATACACTACCAGTAACAATGTGGGTACAACAATGTATTGAAATTTTACATATGCATTGCCCACTTGGGCGGAATAATCTTGGATGTATGAGATTGAATCATCCTCCATGTGACTGATTATGAATTTGCAGCCATGATAGTAATACAACATATTGATCCGTGCTTGGAAACAGGATAACTGTGAACAAAGGATGTCTTCACACTACTGAAGGGACAATACGAGTGGGGAAGCGCTGATAAATGTGTAAATTATAATGCTTAAATTATTTAGGAACATTAGCTCATATGCGCACAATGTATTGAGGATTGAAGTGGTTGCACTATATCCTTATGACTTGGTCTAGAGAAACAATTTCCTAATGTTGTTATTATTTGGTCCCACAAGTATTTGGCTTTTCTAAAATGGCCGACACGTTTACCTTTACCAGAGTCCTACGTTTATGCTGGTATTTGTGTACACCGTTTGATTTAAATTGTTTACGTGCACTGAGGCTCTCGAACGTGATCAAGGCTTAACCGCCGAAACGCGTTGTTTGTTTGCCGCAATAAATCGTTTTTTGCAGAAGGAGGGTGTCCGAGTATCTTTTGATATAAGAAAAGATCGCTGAAATAATTGTTTGGAGTCTCGGTATCCAGGCTCGGACCGCCCGATGACAGCTTTTTCAACCAGACCGGGGATTGTGGAGAGAAAATATATATATATATATATATATATATATATATATATATATATATATATATATATATACACCAACCTCCATTCTCCTCTCGCAATCGCCTTAGCTCTCGATCGCGCTGGAAACAGACACGGACCAAACATGAGATGCTGGTTTTCAGAGTTTATTCAGCTGTCGCCATAACGTTTTGGCACAAAGCCTTGATCACATATATATATATATATATATATATTCAAACGATGTTTACTCCCAAGGAAGGAAACTTTGGTCACACCTGAAGACTCAACTTTTAGCTTTTTTATTTATGGAAAAACAACCGGCTTGTGGCACTGTCCCAACATGTTTCGTTCCTCCTGGAACTTCCTCAAAGGTAAGCCTCGCTCTCGGACCAGTTGCGCTTCACCCCACAGTTCGATGTAGTGGAAATTCATTTTGTTTGCCTCCAGTGGCATTCTTTTAAGGAATCACTTCCGTTTTAAAATGAATTGTGGGACTTGTGGTCGCGCATAGATCCACGACATTTTGATTTGCAGTCCGATTTCTTTTCAAGTCTTTTCTTGTTTATTTTTAGTGTCTCACTCGGTGTTCTATCTTCCCTTGATGACTTCTGACACTTTATCGGACTTGTTAATCAAAGGGCTGTCTAATAATAAACCCTCCAGTGGGTAGAGCGTGATGGTGTTTTTCATTTCGGCGCTTGTTTTCCCATGTTGATTGAGTTTGAGCAGTGAGCTTTCACGGGTCAGCCTTCATTTAAAGCCGACTCCAGAACCAATACCGAGGTGCAGTCCCCGGCGGCGCCAATCTCCCTTTTTGGTTTTACCGAGTCCAACAAGATGGTTCAGGGCGGGAGATCCACGGCGCTCTTGTGGCGGTGTTTGACCTTCGGCAGAACCACGCCGATATATATATATAATCCTGAACCGCTGAATAACACACAGCATCAAGCAGGTAACGACCTCTTCCCCAAGAGTAGAAGCGCTCAATAACAGGCCATCCAACACAATGAAGTGCAAGCAGTCATTATTTTATTCAGTGCAATTACAGGCAGCTGCCCTCCCTGACGCGTTTCGCTCTGACAAGCAGAGCTTGATCACATATATATATATATACATATTATTAACAAAACATATACAACATTTTTACCGTAGGATAGCGAGAGGGTTAAATTTAATATAACCACTCCAGTTAGTGCAACAGTAGGGAAAACATTGGATAGCGTAGAGGTAAAAATTACTATTCCAACTCCAAAGAGTGCAACAGTAGGGAAAACGTTGGATAGCGTAGGGGTAAAAATTGCTATTCCCACTCCAGTGAGTACAACAGTAGGGTAAGTGTTGGATAGCGTAGGGGTAAAAATTACTATTCCAACTCCAGAGCGTTCAACAGTAGGGAAAGCGTTGGATAGTGGGAGGGTAAAAATTACTATTCCCACTCCAAAGAGTGCAACAGTAGAGAAAGCGTTGGATAGAGTAGGGGTAAAAATTACTATTCCCACTCCAGAGAGTGCAACAGTAGAGAAAGCGTTGGATAGCGTAGGAGTAAAAATTACTATTCCCACTCCAGAGAGTGCAGCAGTAGGGTAAGCGTTGGATAGTGTAGGGGAAAAAATTACTAGTCCCACTCCAGTGAGTGCAACAGTAGAGAAAGCGTTGAATAGCGTAGGGGTAAAAATTACTTTTCCAACTCCAGTTAGTGCGACAGTAGGGAAAGCGTTGGATAGTGGGAGGGTAAAAATTACTATTCCCACTCCAGAGAGTGCAACAATAGGGAAAGCGTTGGATAGTGGGAGAGTAAAAATTTCTAACCCACTCCAGATTGCAGCAGTAGGGTAAGCGTTGGATATTTTAGGGGAAGAAATTACTATTCCCACTCCAGTGAGTGCAACAGTAGGGAAAATAAATACTTCATATATATTTGAAAATAATTTAAATATTAATACCAATTACAAATTAATTAAAAGTAATTCCCAATTTAAGATATTATAATAATTATTCAATTTAAAATAATAAAATTAATTTAATTACTAAGAAATAATTACCTATTCATACAAAATATTTACAAATAACAATTAATTATTAAAACATTTAAAAATAATTAACAATTAATTCAAAATTAAAACCTTTTTATATATTAATAAATTTAATTAATTACAATTAAATGACTTCCCACCCAATTCCCCTATAAACCCACAACCCACTACTAAAATTATACAAATAAAATTAACATATTTTATCAATTAATCAATTAATAAAAATTAGTAACCAATTAAAATCTAATAATTACCAATTACAAATTAAATTACAATTAAATCTAAATAAATACCTATACAAATTTTTTTATAAATTATTTATAATTAAATTACTTCTGACCCTATTCCCCTATAAACCCACAACCCACTCCAGAAAATAAATGAATAAAATTAACATAATTATCAATTAATAAAAATGTATTACCAATTATATTTTAATTAATTGCCAATTAAAAAATAAACAATTAATTGTAAATAAATAACAATAAATTAATATATTTATTTAATTATAATTAAATTTATTCCCACCCTATTCCCCTAAAAACCCACAACCCGCTCCATAAAATAAATAATTAAAATTCACATAATTATCAATTAATCAATTAATAAGTGTTAATTACCAATTATATTTTAATTAATTTCCAATCAATAATTAATTAACAAGTAATTGTACATAAATACAAATTATTTAAAATATTTAATTAATTATAATTAAATTACTTCCCACCCTATTCCCCTATAAACCCACAACCCACTCCAGAAAATAAATAAATAAAATTCCCATATTATCAATTAATCAATTAATAAAAGTTAATTACCAATTATATTTTAATTGCCAATTAATAATTAATTACCAATTAATTGTACGTAAATACCAATAAATTAAAATATTTAAATAAATATAATTAAATTACTTCCCACCTTATTCCCCTATAAACCCACAACCCGCTCCAGAATTATACTACGCAAAAATTAAATACCATAAATTGACTTAGTTACTTACCTAAAATTCGATATTTTTGTTGTCTATATTCTATCCATCTCTATTTTTGTTGTCTATATTCTGTCCCTCGATATTTTTGTTATCTATGTTCTGTCCCTCGATATTTCTGTTGTCTATATTCTGTCAATTCGATATTCTGTCCATTCTTTATTTTTGATTCGATATTATTGTCCTTCTATTCGATATTTTTGTAGTCTATATTCTGTCGTATCGATATTCTGTCTACTCGATATTTTAAACTCGATATTTAACTACCTCAATATTTTTGTTGTCGATATTATGTCTGTATACCATCTAGAAGATTTCACTGCTCCACTTCTAGGACACCACAGCGTCAAAACCTTACACCTCCTTGGAGCTGGTGTAAGGAGTGACGCAGCACAATGATGATAGGCCTCACCATGCATTGCTAGAGTTGCTTGTGACAAGACTCTGGCAATGCGTGACTTTTGCACCAACAGATGTCAGAATTGCGACGCATCTGTCAATCTTTGCACCATGATGCCCTGTATTGTAAATAAAGGCGCACCCATGGTGGCATAAGGGTTTCACAGGGTGGCGCAGGGAAAGTGATGCATCTCTACAGATGCGTTGCTTTCTTGTAAATCTGCCCCTCAATGTTTCTGTGTTGGGTAATGTAAATCGTTCATTTTTCATTTGTTACCATAGGCACAACAACATTTAGATTATGAGTTATGTAAATTATAAATTATCAGTCACAACCCTGCCAGCAGCCTACATTCGCACAGCTCTGTCAATGCTCCTCAGTCCTAGGATTCCCAGCTGTATGTGTTTACTCAGCTTTGACAATGTACCTCAGCCACTATGCTCAATTCAGGGAGCATTCACACTGCTCCACTGATAGCCAATTGCGTGCTTTAGATTGCATTCTCACACCTCTGACATGCATCTTAGTCACAGGGCTGACTGGAGTTTGTACTCACAAACCTCCACTGATGCATAATTATCAGGGGCTGCCTTTATTGAAAAACATTTGATGTTACACTGCTAAACTAACAACTTTGACAGTGCACTGTTTCACAGAGTTGACACTCCATGTATACACAACTTTGACAATGCACCTTAGTTACATAATTACCTTCAATCATAATTCAAACAGCTCTAAAAACCTGTTGCAAGACTTATTGCAGACTATCATATTTGTCTGTGATGTAACTGTGGCTCAAGGAAGCACAGATTCCCACAGTTACCACGTTGATTGAGCAAGGCCAGTTCACTAATTGTACACTGGTCATGTGTTTATAGATACCATTTCATACCACTACATCTGCCATTTCTAAGCACAGTAAATATGAATATTACTATTAGCCAGCGTATAGTTCTCAGTTAACTGCCCTCAGAAGGAGGAAATGCTGAGTGTGCCATCTGGGATTGAAACTCATAATCTCCAGAATACTGCATATGTCTGCAACAATAGTTTAGCTCACTAGGCCATCCTTGTAGCTACAAGATTAAACAGTACTATAAACTCCAAAGTGTGCAATAGCAATCCGGAAAGCACATACCCAATGCAGCAGGAGTGATAATAGAGCCAATCAGTGGATTTGTGAGGCTCCTGTGCAGATCTCAAACTGCAGATGAATGTTGGCACTTAATTTGGGTGCTAAGTAGAAGCAGGACTGAATTATGGATGTGGCCTTCGTTTAGAAACCTTATGCTCCTACTTGAAGGACATATTGTGTGATCTTCGAAATGAAAGGTTGAATAAAGGTATTGGTTTGCCATTGTCTCTTTTCTTCCTTAACACTGAGGGGCAGATTAACGAGTTCTGGCGCATCTCTGCAAATCAGCAGGGATGCACCAGAAAAGATGCGACACACAATTCCCTCACTGCACCACCACGAATGTGTCGCATTTACGATGCGCGCACCATGGCACAAGGATTCAGCGATACGTGTCGCATCCTGTGGTGTAAGGGCGGCACATTGCTGGAGGTGTGTCGCAAGCGCGATGCGGCTCCAGCAATGCTCAGGGGCGCCCTATGCCTAACATGCTGCGTCACTCCTTATGCCTGCTTCAAGCAGGGGCAGAGTTTTGACATGGCATGGCCTTAAAAGTGACTGAGTGAAATCTTGTAGATTTCACTGCGTCACTTTTACGAGGCATTCCTACGACGGAACGCCCACATGAAACCTAACGCAGGTTTCATGTGGCGCTTTACAACGTGACGCATCTCCCTAGATGCGTCACGTTGTAAATAAGGCACAACTGAAGCAATGGCGGAGTAAATGTGGCGCATGGGGCTTGTAAATTTGCCCCTGAGAGTGCCTGACTATAAATATCACCTATTGCTGAAAGGAGCAATGATGGTCCCTCTGCAGGCTTAGCCCGTTCTTGGTTCAGAGTATCTTCCCTCAACTGTTGAAATTCCTATTTTTTAGCCCATCACAGCTGAAAACGAGTTTTTAACACTGCCATTGAGCAAGATAACCTTCTGTGCTGTAACACCCTCTCATAATGCACCTTGTGAACAATGGTGCCTGCTCCAAGGCCTTTCTGCACAGATCTTCAGACTGTGAAAGGTGAAGAAAAGGGCATCCCACCAAGCAGCTCAATGTGTCCTTTTCAGTCACTCCATTCAATTCCATTGTTGAAGCCTCCCCTGCCGATTCCTCCCACTCATCACAAGTTAGACATGGTAGTGGTGAAGGGGGGAAAAGAGCCCCCTTTTAGGCAGGGCCATGGCTAAGTTGGGAAGTACAGACAGTGCATGTGTTTTATTTGCCTTTCACACAGGACTGTTAGTATTTTAGGAGCCTGCTCGCTCCTCATAATGAAGTGTGCTGGACTGAAACAGGAACTGTGCGGCTGCAAAAGCGCGTAACTTAAAGGGAACATAGATTGGAACACAATCTGCTACTGGCGTCCTGCAGCACAGGCACTGGGCCCGGTGACTGCGGGACCTGACATAGGCAATCCAACATTCTGCACTATTTATTGCGCCACTGATAAATCCTACACTGGGCTGCCTACCACGTCATCTGGGCCTAATTCATAAGTAATTGATGCAGTTGTTGTTGTAAGAGAAGCAAACTGTATTGGGCCAGTGCTCCTCTGCCTACTCTAATCTCAGCCTCGAGAGCCTGCTGCTGGGTTTCTAGTTCCATTACCTGCTCATTGCAGCGGCAGCGCTCCCCGGCACAAAAGCTGATGTCTACTCCCCGCAGCGTTGGCTTCAGGGCTTCCCACAAAACTACGCCGGAGGGGGCGGTGTTGACATTAAATGCAATGTAGTCCATGATTGCTGAATGGAGTTTGGATTTATAAGATGGATTTCGCAACTGCCAAGGTGGTATTTACGACCGAAATGGAGATCTCTGAGACCCTACATGTAGTGTGAGGGCCACTGGAGAGTGGTCTGACAGCCCTCGTGCAGGATTTGTTACCGCTGAAACCCTATCTACCTGGGGGCCCGGGAGAAACATAGTCCAACCTAGATAAGGACACAGAAAAGAAGGTATATCTGGGTTCTGCTGGATAATAAGATCTCCATACGTCTGACCACCCCAAGGAGGATGCCAGAAGAGCAACCTTGAATCACCTGAGCTATGACTAAATCCCTCCACGTGCCATCTGTCTTCTGGCATCATGGGTCACCACTTCAGTCGCCCCCATCACTAATAGACTGTCCGACAGTACCCCCAGAGGCCCAGGACCCTTTCAACAATGGCTTGTCCAAGGGGAGGGGGGCATAAAAACTACCCAATGTCAATAGTTCCCCAAATAGTGCCCCTGTCACAAGAGTGTAACTCCCTCCCAGGTCTGTCCACACTCTTGTAGGTCTGTACGGGACTCTGCGATGAACCAAGATTGTTGTACCCCTTGAGCCGCGGACAAATCCAGAATGGAAGATCTGGTCTAACCCATGCCGTGCTAAGCATGGTGCCCTCGTTCCCATTATCTGGGTTTCTTGCAATAATAATATGTCAGTCTCAAGCCTTTTGGCCTGTTTCAGGACCCCCCCCCAGTTTAATTTTAATCAAGAATACCCCTTACATTCCATGTCATGACACATATCCCTCCAAGCTGGTTTCTAGATGTATCGGCCTTCATCTATATTCAGGGAGAGTGCCATTTGTGGACTGGATGTTCATAAGTGACAGTACCCTTGTGTCTGTGCAGTAAAAATATAAAACCTTTAGCAACAAATTTCAACACTCCCGTCTCCCTCCCCCATTTGTGTATTTGTTTGATGAAGGTTTTAATTTTTGGTATATCGTTTTGCATTTCAAGTCATCAAACAAAAAAACTTAAGCCAGGATCCCTCCAGCTTCTAGTAATGACTCAGTTGGGGTCCCCAGGTTCCAGTAAAGATTAAACGGGGGTCCACAGAAGTCAACAGGTTAAGAACTACTGTTCTAGAGGACCTTGGAGTGCAAATCTGCCCTTTGTTAGGCTGTCTGTAAAGTCATAGCATGTCTGCAAGTTTTTGCATTTGGGAACACAACAATCTTGCACATTCAGCAAGAGACTTCCATATGATTGTCTGAGTCCCCAGTCTGTTCTTGGGTCAGAGAGCACCCAAAGTGCATCCCACCCATGTCCCCATGGAGAGGGGAAAGGGGGAGAGACTACAGACCTCCCTGTGGGCAGACAGAATGCCAGTGATGTCAACAGCATTTATTCTTACTGGAGAAGGATAGATCATTTTGGAACTTGGGTGTATGGACAGCAGGGAGCCTGATCAGGTCTGGTTAGTGAGAAATCCCTGGAACGTTCCTTAGCGTCCTCTCTAAAGCGAGCTGTGCTCCAGTGAGTGGTGGGGAAGAGAGCCCCTTGAAGTGCATCTTCATATTTCCATTACCCCCAAAGGCTCCCACGTGCAGATTTATGTAGTTGCTGCGTGGGTTTGGCTCTCCCCTCTGTCCCTTTATTTTAGCTCTACTTGGCGGGAGACAAACTATGGCAGGGACAGTCTGTATGTAATACACCAACACCCCAAACACAAACCTTAACCAACAATGCAAGAGCTCTTGCAACTCACTTCTGAAGGATTTAATTAGGGTAACCCCCATCGTTTGAAGATGGCATGAGTTCCAATTGGTCACTGAAGACTAAATACTGGGTAGAAACCTAGATCAGAGTGCCAGGATTCTCTTGATAAGTTATATGAACACAGCAAGCCTGTGTGGGAAAGTCAGTGCCCCAGGGCTAGAATCCCAGATAGTCTCTCTGTCAGTTTGGCAACTGAGCTTAAAGATCTGCATTGTATTAGGGCGTGCTGCCTGGTAGGTACTGGTCACTTTGACCATAAGGGAGACTAGAAAACAAGCCCACAGCCCAGCTACCTGGAGAAGACGTTATATAGGAAGGACTAGGAATCTCAAACCCCAAACACTGCCAAAGGACGTGTTGGCAGGCCCCGGCGTGGTAAGCCCAGTGTGGCCCAATCTCCGAGCATATCACTTGGTTGCCCCAATCAAAATCTGAACCCTACTCAACCCCCCTTCTGGTCTGAAGGCATATTGGCGACAGGAATGACAGCCACAAACCACATTTGAATCACTACAGCAGACGGAAAAACCATTATTGTGGGAGCTGAAATGTATCTCCTAATCCTAAATTACCCCGCCACACGTATGCTGCTCACTTGCGGGATTACCGCTGTTAAGTAGGCGTGCTTTTCAGCCCAGTTTGGGTGGAGGTTCTTTAAACACAATGATCTCCAGAATGGGTAGCCAAGCCCTGGAAAGTCCCCCAAAGTCAGTGGCAGGCACTCTGGCATTGCTTCTAAACCAGGCAGCAATCCCTCCTTACCACAACAGCTCTGCACTCTGGCTTCTGCA